>NW_024527156.1:0-32208 GCF_017590135.1 Pyrgilauda ruficollis
ACTTTTTATTCATAACAGCTGTTATGTGCCAAGTTTAGGAATTTCATTGTCAAAAGGGTGTTAGCTAGATAATGTTCATACTACCCTCTTTGTTTTGACAGTTGGTAAGACTTCTATTTGGCTCATTACTAAATAAGAATTACAAGTTGCTGAATGAGTAAAGTTAAAAGAAACATTTCTCATTTATAGGATTAAAAAGCTTTTAATATTTGAGTGAGCCTGAACAGTCTGCTTTCTAAATAAACTTTCTTTCTAGTTCTAATTTCACGGCTAGTAAATTACAGTTGCTGTAACAACAGCCTGAGAAGCTGTGATGCATTTAGGGAAAACTGAATTTAAAGAGCAGTAGCCAATCTTAACTATCAAAATAATAAGTTTGAATTTTAGAATATGTTTGAAACTTTGTAAAAAAAAAAATTGAGATTGAGCATGGGAGTTGATTTCCACATTACTTGATTGGTGGCATAACTTAGGATTTCTGTGGTATCCAGGTATTGCAAACTCTAGAAGTATGAACAGAATTACCCCCAAAGTAGTATAGAGCATCTCCATTTAAACAATTTAAATTAAACAGAATCACTGAAGTGAAGCATTTGCAGACATATACTTGTGAATGAAATTTACTTTTAAACTTTGTAATAATAATTATTATTAACAGGATGATGAGTCCTTTAACTTGCACAACAACAACAGTCCTCATCACGTGAGAGATATAAACCGAAACTTTGAAAATGAAATTCCATAAGAGAATGGCAATGCTCAACAGATCATTTGATCTTCAGCTTTCCCTCGGGCAGATGTTCTTTCAAGCTCACTTGAGGCAGAGCATAGGTATGTACTTTGTTATAATATAAAGAGTGTTCCTTTATGGTAAGTGATCATGTCTTAAATTCTTAATAGTTCAGAAGTCAGAATCTGAAAACTGAGAACACATCAAATGTTTAATGAATACTGTCAGTCTAACTCTGACATGTACTAATTTAACATGGAATGTACTTTATACTAGACTTGTGTAGTGACATCTTAAACTTGCTTAACTAAAAATTTTATGTGTTTCATTATAAAGAAATAAAGCAAACTACATAGTCCCGCAGATTTTGGTCTGCATGTTTAGGAAAAACAATGCATGTAATTGTTATTTGAATTAATTATACTTTAAAAGTGACATCTTATATAAAACTTCAGTGAGTGTTTCCTCATTGTTAAAGAAAATAATTATTTCTGTAGCTGACTACTTGATGCCATCAGTGTATTGGGTCTGGCAGAGCTGGAGTTCATTTCCCCATAGCAGCCCTCCCAGTGATGTGCTTTGCATTGGAATCTGGAAAGGTGCTGATAACACATCCATGTTTTGGCTACTGCTGAGCAGCACTGTCACAGCATCAGGGCTGTCTCTCCAACATTTTTCCCCCCATCAAGGGGCTGGGAGTGGATGAGATTCTGGGAGGGGACACAACTATGCCAGTTACCAAGCTGCTGGAATATGATGCAGGGGCACTTTGAACCACCTTCCTCCTCATGGCCATGATGCACAGGGCATCCTCTGGATCTTTAGGGATATTATCACTTTTTAGATCACTATAGCTGACTTCCAGCACTGCTAATTCTCACAAGTACTGGATACCTTTGTCTGCAGTGGTCCACTTTCCTGGGGAGTTCACAAGATCTTCCTTAAATGGATATCTTGCCCTCGTGCTTGAGAGAAGCTGTCTCCAGAGGCTGCAAATTGCTCCTTTTCCAATTCCTCTTTCAATTTCTTGATCTTTAGCAAGGGATCCCAGCTGTTGGGCTTCATGACTTTCTAACTGCTGACCGTTGGCTCCATTATCCCAGTATCAAAGCAGCAAGGCAGAAATCTGCTCACCTGGCTGGTGGCTGTAATCTTTTTGCAAGTCTCGAAGTTCTGATGAGGTCTGGAACTGAGTAACTTCAGTTTCCTGTTTGACTTGCCTCACTCCTCTCAATTTCTTTGTTGAAGGACCTGCTTCTTGATCTGGCACCTCCTCACTTATTTTTCTTTTTGTTCTTGTTCTTCTTTTTCTTCTTTGTCTTCTTCTTCTTCTTCTTCATCCTCCTCCATTTCTAATCAATGATATGGACTTGTAACTTAACTTATCCATTTTTTCTTTTTCATTACTGGAGCAATTACTGTAGTTGTTCTTTTGGTCCCTATCTCAGCTATAGTGTTCTCAAACGCAGTTTGGGTTTCTGCTTCAACTACAGTCCTCTGAGAGTACTGAAGTGTCTTAATAGGCATAGACCAGGCCCCAGTACAGGGTGAGGAGGTGCTGGTTTTCAGTAGAGTAGGCAAGGGACCCTTTTATCAGGTGACCCGTCAGTTTGCCAGGGTTGGTTACCTGTTCAGGTGTAAAGTGCCAGGTAATGAGAGGTGATAACCACCCTCGGAACCTGCCCAAATCCTTCCACGCACCCTGTCACCCAGGAACTGGATGCCTCAGGGCAGATTTCAATATCTCTTCACCTAAAGTTTGTTTTCTCTTACAGCGGGATGGCACCAGATTCCACGAACCCCATAGTGTACCAACAGTATTAGCTAATACCGTTAACAGTATTAAGCAGCTTACGTAAGGATGAGCAATGACCATGGGAGGCTGCATTATAAAACCATTCACATAAATCTCAGGCAGAGGGAAGTGTAATCCTCCATTGTCCACAGAAGACAGTTCCCCCAGCATAACAAGGCCATCAATGTAAGGGCAAAGCATAGAGCCATTGTTTATATTATGTTCCTTAACAGCAAAATAAAGAGATAAGCAGTGCAGCTGACAAACTCCGTATCCCGCACAGGAGCTTGCTACTCAATAACTACTGTTACTATAGCATGCAAGATATCTATAATTGCTTTTGTCTCATCCCTGTTTGGGTGCCAAAAAGGACTGTAGTTTGTTGAACTTGGCTGTACACCAGACACTCACAAAGCCTCTCTGTCACCCCCCTCCACAGCTGGACAGGGGAGAGAAAATAAAACACTTGAGATAAGGACAGAGAAAGATCACTCACCAAATACCATCATGCTGAAAACAGACTCGAATTAGAGATTTTAATTGAATGCATTACTCACAAAATAAGAGCAGGATAATGAGAAGTAAAATAAGACCTTAAAAACACCTCCCTCCCACCCCTTCCTCCTTCCCAGCTCTACATCCTCCCCCAGTGGCACAGGGAGACAGGAGTGGGAGTTAAGGTCAGTTCATCACAAGTTGTTTCTGCCTCTGCTCAGGGAGAGGAGTCCTTCCCCTGCTCCATCATAGGGTCCCTCCCACACGGGATAGTTCTCCATGAGTCCATCCCCTGGGCAACATTTCTCCACAAACTGCTCCAATGTTGGTCCCTTTCCTCAGGGGGCAGTCCTTCAGGCACAGCCTGCTCCAGTGTGGGTCCCCCACAGGGTCACAGGTCCTACCAGAAAACCTGCTCCAGCATGGGCTCCTCTCTCCATGGGTCCACAGGTCCCTGACAGGAGCCTGCTCCAGCACAGGCCTCCCACAAGGTCACAGCCTCCTCTCAGGCATCCACCTTCTTCACCATGGGTCTCCTCCATTGGCTGCACATGGATCTCTGCATCCCTGTGGACTTCCATGGGTTGCAGGAGCACAGCTGCCTCACCATGGTCTTCACCACGGGCTGCAGGGGAATCTCAGCTCTGGCACCTGGAGCACCTCCTGCTCCTCCTTCTCCACTGACGTTGGTATCTGCAGAGTTGTTCCTCTCACATATTGTCACTCCCCTCTTCTCTGGCTGGAATTACATCTGTGCAGTTGCTTTTTTTTTCTTTTTAAATATGTTGTCACAGAGGTGTTACCACCATTTCTGATTGGCCCAGTCTTGGCTAGTGGCACATTCATCCTGGAGCCAGCTGGCATTGGCTGTGCTTGACATGGAGGAAGCTTCCAGCAGCTTTTCACAGAAGCCACCCCTGTAGCTCCCCACTACCAAAACTTAGCCATGTAAACCCAATACATTCAGTGATATCACAAGAAAATGCACTTGAAAGGGAGAAAGTAACTTCAGAAAAGGATTGAAACAATTCTAGTATCTCATAATACTAGAGAAATACTACATAGAAAAGGACTTGGGGAAGCTGGTCGACAGTCAGCTGAACATGAGCCAGCAGTGTGCCCAGGAGGCCAAGAAGGCCAATGGCATCCTGGCCTGTATCAGAAATAATGTGGCAAGCAGGACTAGGGAAGTGCCATGTACACAGTACTGGTGAGGTACCTTGAGTACTGTGTTCAGTTTTGTGCTCCTCATGACAGGAAAGACACTGAGGTGCTGAAGCCTGTCCAAAAAAAGGCAACAAAGGTGGTGGAGGGTCTGGAGCACAAGTCTTATGAAGAGCGGCTGAGGGAGCTGGGGTTGTTTAGCCTGGAGAAGAGGAGGCTTAAGGGGACCTTATCAACATCTACAACTACCCGAAAGAAGGTTGTAGCCAGGTAGGGGTTGGTGTCTTCTCTTGAGTAACAAGTGACAGACAGAGAAAATGGCCTCAAGTGTCATCAGGGGAGGTTTAGATTCGATATTAGGAAAAAAAAAATCTTCACTGAAAGGGTTGTCAAGCAATGGAACAGGCTACTCAAGGAAAGTGGTGGAGTCACCATCCCTGAAGCGCTCAAAAAACATGTGGATGTGGCACTTGGAGTCATGGTTTAGTGGTGAACATGGTGATGGTGCTGTGTTGATTGTGGGACTTGGTGATCTTAGAGGTGTTTTCCAACCTTAATGATTTTATGATAATAGTGACTACAGTAGCAACTGGTACAGATTGACAATGATACTGCTGGGAAATCACAATTTCATATGGAGGTGAGCTTGCCAATGAGCTCTGTTGAATTTTTACTGTTTCTGGCAACTACAGAAATGTAGTGATATATTAGATAGATTTTTTTTCAGTGATAGATTCTACATATACAGTGAACTTGAGAACTTTTCCTTTTGTAGTACCTGCAGAGGAAACTTTCATGACCTCTTATTCCTCATGAGTATAAAAAATTAAATGTACCCTGCTCTGTTCCTTTTATTCCACCATTGGCTATGGAGACAGAAAATCTTGGCTAGAGGCTGCTGATTTTTGACTAGAAGATAGGAGTCAAATCTAAATCTCATTTGTCAATTCAAATGATTTTGAGTGTCCTTCATAGGGTTTCTGGGCAAGGATCTTCCCTTGTGGTATCTCAGAGATGCTTTGTCTCCATACTATACCAACCCTTTGTCTGAGACCTCTGCATGTATGTAGACAGATGTTATGGTGAGCCTTTTTCTGGTAAATCTCACTCGAAGTTGACCAGGTTAACTCACAGAATACTTGGGCATATGTAATAACTTATAGGTACATGTCGTACAAAATATATCTTGGGCTTCCTTTCCACTGGGGGAGTTTCCAGCATGCAGTGATTATATACTCATCCTGTTGGTGTCAAGTTTGCTAATCTGAAGCCTATTTTTTTTTATCTAGTTCACACTTTTAACCATTCTAGAAGGGTAATGTTTCTTTAAAGGATCAGTAGTCCTGCTAACTTTAGATGATATTGCTTAAAAGTTAGCTAATGCCCTAAATTTTATTTGCATTAACAGGAGCTATGTAACTAGTCACTTTACCGTCCATAATACCTTTAACATCTTCACTTGCTTGCAGTAAAATTTTCTGCTTCAAATTGCTGTTGCTTAAAAATATCATTGAACTGCTTTTGACATGGCATAATGACAAGTATTTTTCTGTATTGATGCCTTAGAGTGGCTACCTAGAACAGAGGCTAGACAAGATTAAGAGAATTATAGGGCTTGCCTCGACTGGGTTTCGGGGTATCCCTGGCTGGCTGCCCCAGGGTCCAGATAGCACAGTCCTGTTCAGCACAGTCTGTCCGAGTTCCCAGGCAGCTCCCAGCCACAGGCAACCTTATCAAGCTGGGCTCTCAAGTGAGATCAGCTCTTTTAGTGATTATCAGCTCATTAGATGATTTCAGCTCTTTAGCTTGCTAAGTGCCTTTGGCAAATGCAGGGAGAGAGAGGAGAAGCACTGTATGAGGTTCCACAGAGGTGTCTTTATTGGGGTCTTCTGCTAAGGTTCTTAGGGACAGCTCTTCTAACAAACTGGACAAAAGTAGCTCTTTATATAGGGTAGAGGGGTTTTAAAAATTGTCCAATAGTAAGGGTCAAAAGGAAAGTGACCTATAGTCTTACAGAGAGATAAGCAAGGGTCCAAAAGCAGAAGAGAGGGGCTCCTAAGGTCCAGTCATCATGACTCGGCATTTCCTATCTTAGGCTGGTGACCGCCATGGAGGCATTGCAGTCCCTGTGCCTTCTACAGAGAATAAAAGTGGGTATTTATTAAAGGCCTTCAATAGTGTCATGGTTTGTCACGAGTTTTTCATACAGATATAAGTTTGGTCCATTTACATATCAGGGGTTAATCCTCAAATTACAATTTCAGGTAACGAAGTGATATACCCCCAGTTTGCTCCCACCCAACTCACTTTTGTCTATGCTTTTCAGGGCCTGAGACAGTAGGGTGTCCTTGAGTCCCAGGCCTAGAGAGGAATTGTTTTGTCTGAATAAAATGGGAGAACACTGCAGGATTATAAATATATGAAAAATATAAAAGCTCAAATCCTAAGGCATCAGAATGAGTATACAAATGCACATATTCTCTTAAAAGAAAGAATCTTTAGATGACTTGCATATTACTGCTTCCTGAGGATTTCACTGTTTCTGGCTGTCACATTGTCCAGTTTGGTTCAAACATTACAGAGGATACACACACACACATACACACACACATCCCCCACACCTCCCTTCAATTCCAGGCTTTTATTACGGTTTTAACAACAGTCTTTGGTGTCATCAGTCACCTGTAGTGACTCATCCAATGCACGTCCATTGTATTTGGACCTAGATTTTTTTTCAGGGAGGATTATGTTGAAGGGCATTTCTTGCTGACATCTGGCTAAACAGAATACCTGGCACATGACATCAACTGTGAGTTCATCTGACTTCCCTGTTTTAGTATATTCTGTTCTTCACCTCTAAGTATCAGTTTCTTGTGTCAGTTCTGGCATATACTTTAGAAACATCTTTATTTTTTTGTGGAATAACTTTAACCTTCTTTAACATTTAAGGTCAACAGGTATGTGTTTTGCTTGAAGAAGGTTCTAATCCTTTTGGCAAAAACTTTGCAGCAAGAGAACTTATTATCTTCATTGTTAAATGTCACAGTGTCTTCACCCTCAGAAAACCTCTGTTTTCACAGTGTCTTCAGGCCTAAAACCATTTTCTTTCTGCTCAGATACTGCTGTCTCACTTTTGGCACTAGCTAAAACACTTTTGTTATTTCATCTTTGGACATCTCAAGCTTAGTCCTGAGAGGAATTTGTCTCCATTTATTTTCTTCCCCTCATCCCAAAATTTGCTCCTTGTTTTAGTCTGTCTATGCTGGAATATTAGCGTCAGCTGTCAGGTGAGACTCAATTTCAAAGAAGCCTATCTTGGCTCTGACATTAGCATGTTCTAGAAAAAAACTGAGACCATTGCATCCTGAATTGTGCTTTTGTCACTGAGGATCAATGCAGCTTCTCTCAAGTGCATTGCCTCCATCTCCAAACTTGATGCAGAAGATACTATGGGTCTGAGGTGAGGAAACACTTCTGATGTTTGTTTTCATGGAGGAACATCGTCAGCATTCCTACACTGCTGCTCCACCAGAGCAGTTATGAAAGGAGATACATTCTTACTTTTCTATCTGACAGAGATTTCTTGTCTGAAATTGAAGGTAGTTACTTAGATTCTGCTTTTTTTCTTGCTTGAACTAGTGTAGCCAGGGTAATTTGATTGTACTAGTCATTTGACCTTGATAACTTTTTACACAAATATATTGACAACAGAAGTTGCAGCTTAAGGAGTTGTAAAGTTTATAGACCCAGTATCATAGATGCTTTTAGGTGAAGTCCTGTGCATCAACAGCTTAACTTGCTGTTACGAATGGATGTAGGGGTTTAGATAAGTCCTTGCTTTTTGCCCAGGCCTCTGGCAGCAGGCAGTAGCTTTATTGAGGTGGCCAACACCCCAAAACCCACTTTCATTCACAAGTTCTTTAATAATGGCTGACTCGGTCTATTATAGAATGAATTATTTATTTAACAGACAGAAAACTAACAGACATAAGACTTAAAAATCCCTAATACTACACAGGAATAAGGAACAAAAAGGGAAACTACTAGTAGGTATATACAGTGCAGGGTTAAAGGTACCTATTGATGTTACAGCTAGTGAAGAAATAATATAACTTAGGATTCAGTGTATCTTACCATCCAATTGTTGGTGGGGCACATATCAAGAACCTTTCCCTCAATCCCCAGGGAAGTAACCATGGAATTTGCATCCAAACTCTGGGGAGAGGTCTCCCACATTTTCAGGGTGCGTGTGTAGAAGGCTTCTGCCTCTATGATAACTTATTATTATCACTGTTTTAATTGAAGGGACGGGACCACAGTCAGTCTAACAACGATTTATTGCTCAGATAAGCATCAGTCTCAGAGGCCATGAGATTTAAGGGAGCAAGCAGGTGGCTATAGCTCATGGTCACAAGTTCTTCGTTACAAGACAATATATAACTTTCTAATCCAATGGACAGTTGCTACAAAGTTTATTTTGCTTTTCTAACCTATCACCTTTACTTACTTCTACTGCAATGCGTATACTTTTATCCAATGGGTTACTATCACACATACACACATGTGCTTCTATTATAACTTCTAAACTCTTAGCTTACTCTATACAATTGCATTACTACAGTATAAAACCTTCACCATCTTACCCAATACAGTTTTTTACTTACTTATGGTATACTCTTACTTACAACTATAGAAACATAAGTTTATGATTTTTCTGCTTAATGTCTGTGTACTTTATTTTTACATCAATCTAAGCTTCTTCCAAGGCTACAGATCAAACCCTTCAGTGTCTGTGGAAGTTTCTATCTTTCCATTTCCTACAATAACTCGTGTGTCTTATATAGTTTGTAAAAGTGACTCTTAGTCAAGAATATTTTTGTAATCTCTTCCTACACCTGCTTTCCAAACTAAGATGCTGATTCTTAGCTGAGGCCTGAGCCCTTTTGGCACTAGAGATGACCCCTTGCTGGGCCTTTCAACTCAGGCTATCTCTTTATGCACTATCTGTGGTAGAGAGGAGGGGGGTAGACGTCCTGCCACAATCCACCCCTGTGACTAGAGGCACTGGTTTTACCTCATGAAGTGATAGCGCAGGTATCTCTTGCCTTCATGCTACAAAAGCATCTACTTTCATATATGTGTGCACCGTCATTGAGTATTTTGATATGCATTGTTTTCCTAAGTTTTATTATTTCTTGAAAAGATGTCAAACATGTTATTGATATTGATATAAGAAGCACCTGTTATTGCTTCAGCTTATGTAACACAGATATATGTATAAATTTGGAAAGAAAAAGAAAAAATATTAGTGACAAACTAAAAGATTATAAGATATGGCATTGAGTTCAGAGTGTTTATGGTAATTGGGGACAATTCAATTATTAGTCTATGCAGGGTAGGTTGTTCTCCTACCCCTTGAATCTTGAAATCATAGGAGGATGAGATGCAAACCAGGAACAAAGAAGAATTCATGCAAGTCGTTCTTCAGTTGTAGTGATTGAAGGTGTTCAATGGATGGTCGGTGAATCTTTTAACTTCCTTTTATGCTTCTTGGTTCAGTCTTCTTTAGTGCAGTTCAGTTTTGCTTAATGTAGTTAGTGTTAGATAATTTTACAATAGTCTAAACATATACGTATATGTTGTACAATAGTTTGATTGTCTCAGGAGACTCAGTGGTGTAATGAAACTCAATTGTTTTTGCTTACTTACATTTTACCTTGAAGAAGTAGGAAGAGGTAAACAAAATTGATTTCATAATCATATGAAGATTCAAGTCATATTCAGGGTGAAATCTTTCTTACCCACTGTGACAGTGTTGTGGTTTGGAATGTGAGAAAATCTAGGGAAGTAATACAAAACTTCCATCCAATAGAAATTGCACACACGTCTGTGAAACACATATAAAAAACCGGGGGACTTCCTCTTTCCCTTCCGGTCAGGAGCGAGGTAACACGGCTGGGCAGCCCCTGCCACGGGGCCGGGCCAGCCAGCCCTGCCGCAGGGTTGGGCCCCTTTCCCCAGGCCACCTGCTGGCCCCCAACATCGGATGCTGGGCAGGGAGAGGGGGGTGCCGCGGGGCCGGATGGAGCCGGCCTTGCTAACAACTGGCTGCTTGCTACACCCTGCTCAGCCCTGTGCCCAGCCGAACCCGCCGGTCCCCGGGAGCAGCCCCGGGCTGGTGCCAGGATTTTACTCCCGTAGAAGTTACCCACAACCATCGGCCAGGGGAAAGGAGAAACCACCCCCACTCCCTCACCACCCCCAGCGTGCTGCTACTACTAAATTCTGACCTAATTCAATCCAAACCACTTCCCCAACCACAGCTCCCAGGTCTATAACACCCAACCCAACCCAACCGGGCTCCAGGCGGGATGTTAACCCTTTCAATACTTCAAGTCTCCCTCGAATTTAAAAAAAACAAAACAAAACAAAAAAAACAACCAAAAAAAACCAACAACAAAAAAAAACCCCAAGAAAACAAAAAACCAAGCATGTAAAAAAACAACATGAAAACATCATAATCAGTAAGGAGAAAGTTAAGTCCCAGATAGGAAGGATAAGAAAATACCTTAATTTTGGAACTAAAATCCTCTTATAAACTATGAAGAAAAAACTCTTTTCCTTATAACACATAAAACTATGAGGAGATAAAAAGTTCAAATTGATATCAAACAAAAACCTCCATATTAAAATAAGCAAATATTAAAGTAACTGTAATCCCATGAAAAATTTGAACAGAGAGAGGAGTAATCCTGTACCTCCAAGAAGAAAAAGATCTCTATTCCCAAGGATGAAGATGATTTTAAAAATAAATAATGAAAACTTTTGCCTTTAAAAAACTCATCTTTAAAACAATACCCCCATAAGTTAACATAACCCATCAACAAGCTGTGGGAAGGCTTGTAGAAAATAGGAGGGACTTCACAATAGCAGCGTTCCCAGAGCAACTGTTATCAGTGAAGAAATTGAGAACCAGAAAAGAACTATTTTTTTCCTCTTGTGAAGAAGTCTCCATAACATTAACAAGAGGGACTTCTCTCCCTAAGTGAACTAAAAAAACCTCTATTTTAAAAGTAGCAAACTGACTGAAAATTTTATTTCTTTACATTATCGGTAAAAAAAAAAAGGTTATAAGGAGAAGAAAAGTGTTCTGAAAAGTTTGTTTTAATTCTTACTACTTTTTTTTTCCTTTTAGTTACTGTTAATAAAATTTTCTTTATACCCTTTTAAGGTTTTAAACCTGCTTTACCTTTCTCCTAATCCTATCTCACAACAAGAAATGAGTACACTAGTAATTAACCAGCACTAAAACCCACCACACTCATCAACACATTAGTTTAAAAATCTCAAAATTAGGGAAATCTGAAATTAATGAATCAAAACCACTACACAAAATTGGTGTTTCTACCTGGTTTCAAACTAAAACCACCACAGACAATCAGAGTGAAGACACAAGCATTATAAAATAATACTTGTAGAAACTACAAAGTACATACAAATATCAATCAAAATAACTAAAATTATTAAATTATTTGGTATTTCAATAGTATTAAATAAGGTTTTCATGTTATGTGAACAGAGTTAAATTTATTCTCTTGAGATTTTTTTAGAGAAAATGGTTACCACCAAATTTACACATTTGTAAAATTTAATTTTGTAAATTTTGAATATAATTTATGTATCAAATATAAATGTTATGATGTGGTAATTATACTAATTAATTTCTTAATGGTCATATTTTAATGTGGAATTCATGGGATAATCCCATAGAATATATTTTGTTGATTCTTTTGCATTTTATGAAAGATTCTAGTGTTCTTTTTAATTTCTTTCAGATCAGTCTATCTCAGGTTCCCTCTGGTTGAGATGATCCCAAGGTGTGTTGAAAGTCTGTTTTCCCCAACCCAGCCGTCAAAGAACTGATCAGGAGTCTTCAGCTTGCGTTCTCAAGGTTGTTTATTATTTTTTATTTAAAACATTTTCTGTCTGGCCTGCCGAGATCTGTTCTGCAGGTCAGTCTGAGGCACACTGCCCGCCCACAGGGCTGGTGTTGTCTTTTATATGATAACCTACGTATTCGATATTTACAGTTGTGTCCCAATACCTATCACCTATGTTAGACAGTGACTTTCTATTCTAAACCAATCCCAACGTGTCACCATCACCAACAAAATGGAGGCTAGGAAGAAGAAGGAAGAAGGACAGGACAACACCCAGATTCCTCTATCTTGTGCCCTAGACCCCCGTAGTAAAATTCTACAAAATTCTACTTTTCACCCTGTGACAACTACTGTTATGCTATCTAAACTTTTGTGACCTTTAATTCTTCATACAAAGGTGGTAACTTGTTCCATGGGTCAAACTCAAAGCCACAGGGGTCTTTGGCTGCATGCCAGGGTCTCCGACCCCCCCTGCCAGGGCTTCAAAGCCCCCTGGCTGGGGCTCAGATCATCCAGGACCGTCAGGGGGAAGTCCTGGGTTCTGACAAGTCTGTATTTTCAGAGTTTGATCTATGTATATACAGCAATTGCTGTTGGTAATTGTGGAAGCTAAAAGCAAATCCAAAGTCATTTGATTTTGTTTAACTACCTCTGAAAGGTTGGTAAATTCTGTTTTTAAGGCACTGATTGAATCATCAGGCTTTGTTGATTTATAGAGACTTGGGTTGTTTTCCCTTCCAGGAGGAGTATCATTCCAGGTGGAGGAAGGCTTTTAGAGAATATGTTTGGTGTAGAGTTTTCATCATTTGGATACTTTCATGAAATGCATGGAGAACTGAGAACAAACTAGTAATCGTAATTTATTAGGGTCATAGCCTGCATTAGCTTTACATGTGAACTTCCCTTTCCAAGGGTCAGGCAACATTTGTTGTATGTGTGTTTAGGAGAAACAACATTGTTAGTTTTTGTTGGGATGGCTGATTAGCCATGCTGCATTGTTGCAAACATTGATTTACAAGCATAAAAATGTAGACAATACCATAATTAACATTTTTGGTTATAGCAGATTCATTAGTTGCTGTGTAGTCCAGTATGGCTTGTTTTTGTTCAGAGCTGGCTTTATTCACTTAAAGAAGTCCAGGAATTTCAGTAGTTTTCACCGCTGTGCAGAGACTGGACAGTCTTTTCACTGCTGTTTGAATGGTCTCTTGTTCCATGTCTGGATACACACCTAGCTTTTGTCTAGTGAGGATATACTTAATCATTCAAGGTTATTAGAGAAATCAAAACACAATTTAAGTGTAGAGGATTTTGTGAACAGTTGGCTAGCTGACAAAGGTCACACTAATATAATACCGCTAGTTGAGCAAGAAGGAGAACAAGACGAGAGTCGGGAATCAGTGTCCAAATGCGGCAAGGTCACTGTGCCCTTGCCGAAACATGAGGTTGTGGGAGAGGTTCGTTAGCTAGCAAGAATGAAGAAACGATAAGAAAAGCCACAACAAGGTAGCCACAAGAATGTAAATGTAGGCATAGTTGACTGATAAACAACTAACCAATAATGAGCTCGCTTTTTGCAATATGCATTAGCCTTATTAACACTATTATAAATATGTGTGCCTATTCAATAAACTTCGGAGACTTGCTGATCACTCATATTGCATGCCACATTTCTCCCGCCAAACTCCACACTTAAGTATTGATAGACATGTTTTTTCAGAGTTATAGCAGTGGTTCCCTTTCTGGCCTCTAGTTGTAAACATGTCACTATGCTCACTGCTGCCACACGGGGGCAGTGTAGGAATGGTTTGCGAGGCTTCACTGGGAAATTGGTTTTGTTTAGAGCAAAACCAGGTTTATTACAGAAACAAGGACAGTTTAAAATGTGGGGAATACCCATCAGGAGCTAATTCTGTGTTGGTGGTCATTTGAATCAGTACCTACCCAGGCCATTGGCCCTCGAGTGTCTGTCAGAGTCATAAGTACAATTCCAATTTGAGGCAACTTTACCATGATTGGTTGGCCCACTGTTAAGTTATTCTGAAAAGTTTCCATTTTGCTATTTGGAGTTATTTCAAAAGACATAGGACTCAGGAACGCTCATGAAACCAGGCTGCCCATCAGCCTATATCGGTTGTTTATCTGGTACAGTGCAGAAGGTAGTCTTTTATCCCACCCAGGTTTGTGTGGCTTAAGATAACATTTTAGTAAACCATTGACATGCTCCACAATCTTATTTGCCTGGGCATAATAAGGTGTATGGAAAATCCATTTGATACCTTCTTTCCTGGCCCAATTCTGTACCATCAGGCTGGTGAAGTGTGATCCATTGTCACTCTGTATAGAGTCTGGGATAGACTGGAAAACTAGCTGCTAAGTCCTGAGATAGTAGTTTCTGCATTGGCATGCCTAGTCTTTGTGGCTCTTAATAGCTCAGATATAACTTTTATACCTGTTAGTATGTATTTGTAACCATTAGATGTTTTCAGAGGTTTAATAAAATCTATTTGCCAGGTTGACCAGTGTCATTACTTTTGATGTGCAAAGGTGGTGCCAGGTCTGGGTGATTTTATTCAAGCCTCAGCTGGCACTGAGGAATATAGTATAAAAGTATTTGATACACTTTCTTGGTCAATGGCTAGTCTTTTGTTCTGTGCTGCAAAAATAAGGTTTAATCATTTACCAAATTGATATCAGTGTTGTGGATTAATTTTTAGTTAATCCACTTTGTTGTTACAATAGGCTTGTAATGTTTGGGGGTTTTGCATGGGTTTTAACTCAACTTATATGGACTTATCAGGACTGAGCTTGTAAAAACAATCATTCAAATCTTCCTTCTGTCAAACCTCTTTCCATTCACTTGCCAATCTAACACTTATTGACACAATCATTGTGAGAAACAACTGCTCACTTTGAAAATTTAAAAGGTTTATTAAACCTTAACAAAAATACAATAAAAAGACTACATAAGGAAAAAAATTCACAGTGCTGAGAACTGCCCTCATGGATACCACATGGCCAGTTCATCTTCAAGATGGATGCTCAGTCTTTTATACCCCTGGGGGTTGTATCAGCCAACCCTGGCCCCTCCCAAAGTCTGTCAGTCAGTTCTTCTTTGCTATTTATTGGTATAGACTGCTTTCTTGTAACTTGATTGGAGATCAGGTGTTGCCATGCCGCACCCCCTTAGCAACAAGCTTTTCCATTCCCAAGTGCCCTATGCAAGGGGCATATGTGCACGCCTTCTTTCTACCTATCCTGAACAACCCAGGCTGTATGATGGCAACAATACAGAGGGGGGGAAGGGAACTATGGGGAGAACAGAGGAAATCTAAACTACAATAACATAACTATACATCACTAAAGCTTTTCTTAATATTCACACAATATTCATCCCTTAATTGCGAGAGCCAATAATCTCATTATCTACCTATAACAATCATTATTGGCACCAGCCCATATTGCATTTAAATCAATTATACAGTCCTTGTCTTTCTTTTTACTACCAGTACTACTGCTTTCAATTTTTTCACCAGTACATTTCCTAATCCTTCTTCTATCACTTCCGCTCCCATTTCAATAGTCAGAGTTACTGCTCTGTACTTCCATCCACCATCAACACATTTGGCTGAGGGGTCAGTAAACCAAACACTTTTTATTTTGGAATTTGAGGCAAAGGCAGGAGTATTCATGAACAAATTCTGCTTTAGAGTAAGGTATGACTAGTATTGGCTTTTCTTTTGGTATGTAAATTTTGTCTCTGCAAGCAGGCAGAGCTTGGGGGTTGAGGAACAGAGGAAACTGGTCTGACCTCTCCCTCAGGCAGGAGTTTTTAGTGTCTATCTCTTCCTTCAGCAGTACCAACCTACATTTCTGAAGCTGCTTTCCTGGCCATCCAGAACATGGCAGCCACATACACACACACACATGCACACACACAGAGGCAATCCACATATACACACAGACATACTCTAAAAGGAAAGCCAAAGTATCTGAGCGAATTCTGCCTGTGGCCACCACAGAAAATACAGGAATTTCACCCCCCAAAAGGGAACTTGGCATTCAGATGAAGGTGAAAGGAGTTGACCAATAGTTAACTCATGTTTACATGTAAGCATGAGTTAACTGTTAAGTCAGCAAATATTAATCACAAGCCTAAGAAGCAGGATGTCTTAGCCTTGTCAAGATGAGAAACAGAATGTACTTTGCCAAGATAAGAGGAACAAAACCTATTGTCAGAAAAAACGCTGAACCAGCCAGCGAAGGACTACACATGCTTCAGAAAGAAAGGTGAAAAGGGCACAGTGAGGAAGACTGCTGGCCTTCATCAGAATGACCCCTGAGGAAGACTCAGAGCCTTCCTCAGTGCGACCACCAGAGTACACCGCGTCTGCGTGTCACGTATGCTAATGATATTAACGACTTCCAAGAAGTAATTTGTATAACCACTGCTATCCCAAAAAATGTAATGAATATGTGTGAAATTTAACCATATACTGTACTGTGTAAAAGTGCTGGGTGTGCGTGTTAGAAGAAGTGATCCCCCATGTACCCATTGCCAAATAAAGCAAAGCCTCACTGAGTCAGTCTCTGAGGTGACACCTGGATCAGCATTGGAGTGAATCAACAGCAACCAACATGCAATCTTCCATGTGTAAATGCACTTGGGACACCTGTAGTGGAAAGGTTTTGTATTGAAATAGAAATTTTTTGAGTTCACTTGAGTTAACAAAATGAATTAAGCATTTAAATTTTAGCTTGTGGAATTATGTGTTGCATTTTAACCTTTTACTTAAGAAACCTCTGCCATGGTACAAAGGGCATAGGAAATGCAAATTTCTGAAGCTTCTTGCATAAAGAACAATACCGGAGGAGACCAAGGGATGCAAAGAACCCAGATAAAGGGGCTCCTCTGTCTTCAAGCTTATCAAGACTGACAGACTGACTCAGATAAGCACCAAAGGACCAAAAGTGCACGCGCAAAGGAGAAAAGTTCAAAAGTTCAATCATGAGGAAGACCACAATCTTCAGCCTCAGAGACCACCGAAAGACCCCCGTGTGACCACCACAGCAAACCATGCATGCCCAGAAGGGCGTGGACCTACTTAGCATGCGAGGCGAGGACAGGTGGGGCCAGGGGTTGAATATGCATGGGAAGGTTGTGCAATATAATGCATATGGAACACCTTTGTGAATAAAGATGTGGGGCAGACTGAGGCTCGGGGCACAAGTTTTCACTAGAGCTATCTCGCTTGTGCTGGGCACTGACATACATACCCACTTCATAACTACATCAGGTTGTGTAGTCTATTCCGCGTATCACTTCAGTATGACGATATATGTTTTGAGAATAAATTTTAAACTCTGGCTTCTGTTTGCTTTTTTCATTAGTCAAACAGAGGAGTTGTAAGTAGAATGCATTCTAAATATAATTATTTTGTTTTAAAATCTTAATTGTATCACAACAGATTTTAGCAATGTAAGAGATAACACTTTTTATTAGAGTCAGTTTAACCAATTTTAATTTTTTTATACAACTCAAATTTAGTTTTTGCCTTCTCTAGGAGTACTCAAAAGAGATTTTAAACGTTAGTGTTAACTAGAAATTTTTAAAGGGTTTTTTTGTTCCTACTATGAAGTTAAGAGGAGTAATTGAGTTAATCAGAAGCTGTTGAAATGCAGGAATATTTCAGGGGTAGTCGACTCACAGGTCATCTAGCCCTTAGGTTTTTTCTTTCCCTGCTGTTCATTTTTTTCTTCTGTGAGAGTTGTAAAAGGGGTTAAAATGGTAGTTTTACTCAACGTACCGTATTACACCTAAGGAAAGCACCCCCCCCCCCCCCCAAGCAAAAAAACAAGCCAGCCTGGACAGAACTGTAAGGGCCAATCAAGCGCCTTAACCTTCATGCAAATGAAGGATCCCAACAGAAACCAATCCAAAGGAACAAAAAATAGTATAAAAAGGGGGCATCAAAGTTGGTGAGACTGTGCCGCTCCACCTGGAACATCGGGAACATCCCTGCTCAAGAAAGAAAGAAGACCCAGCGCCAACTCTGCAGCATCCTCACTCGTTGGGAAGGTTTCCGTTCAACCCGCAGACTCCCTATGCTTTAGGCCTTATAATAAAAGCTGAAATCACTTTAGTTCCAGGAGCGTGTTCCCGTTTATAACAGTAAGGGTTTGAATTACCACTTTTCTCCCCCACTGCTCGAAAGGAGCTCTCCATACTTGAAAGTCAAGGGAGATGTTACCCGTTTCTCTACTAAACAATCTCTTAGCACATTTGGAGCATCTTTCAGCAAAGCTAAGATTCAACTCTGCAGAGGCTGAGATATTTACACCTGCATGTTTGTGATTTGCTTGCAAAAGCTGATTTTTGCAGCTGCAGCAGAGGTATTTTTAGCTGACTGCATAGGGGTTTTTCCTGCCCAGTGTGTAATTATTAAGTCAGGAGGCTCTGGTTCATGATGTAACAGGACACTCACAGCCCAGAATCCAAAACTTTTTATATCATCCAATAATATTCTGTGAGAAATGATGCTCACTTTTAAAATTGCAAAGGTTTATTAAACCTTAAAAAAAATACAACAAAGGACTGAATAAGGAAAAATTACAGTGCTGAGAGTCTCCATGACCAGCAGCCATGTGCTCATCTACAAAATGGATGCTCTGCTTTTTGTACCCTTGGCCCCTCCCAAAGTCTTGTCAGTCAACTCCTTACCTGCTGTCCATTGGTGGAGATAATTTTCTTACAACTTGATTGGAGGTCAGGCGTTGCCATGCTGCGCCTCCTAGTAACAAGCCTGCCCTCCCCTAAATGCCCCAACTAGTGACAACAATATAAGGGGGGAGGGAAAGAGGACTATGAGGTGAACATATAAAAATAACATAACTATACATCTATAAAACTTCTTTTAACATACACATACTATCCATCCCTTAATTGTGAGAGCCAATCATTGCATTACCCATTTATAACATATTCTATTTTTCCCTGTGGAACAAAATCTACTCAGATATTCAATTTCTGTTTCCTCTACCTTTTGTCCATATTTTTCTTGGAGATTTGGTGATGGCAGGGAATTACAGGGAAATGTTGTGACCATATTTCTCCTCTGACCATTTTGGGGTCCCTCAGAGAGTTTGGTTTTAATTAGGGATTTCAATTTAAGTTCTGAAAGTTCTCTCTCTTTAAGAGATAGGGTTTCTGTGCTTTTGTTAGAATCCAATTTAACATTTGCATTATCAATTTCATCAGAGTTTTTCTGAATATTACCATCCCCAGGTGATATTGTTAACTCTGGAATTTCTTTAACATCCACAGAATTGGGGATTTTAAATTATGTTAATTCCAATTTTTCTTCCAAGGTTTTGTTTTTTCCTTGGATTCTTTTAGCTTGTTTTAATTTGTCATGTTCTCTTATAATTTCTTTTTGCCACTCACATGCAGCCTTTAAACATAGTGCAAGAGCAACCATATTTTCATTTTTATCTGTCAGCAATTCTTGCTGCCTGTATATGCTCTCTTGGATTTTTTCCCACTCAGACCAGCTGTCTGCTGGAAGAGGATTAACACTGTGCCCCTGTAAATAGTTTGATAAGTCTTTAGCCTGATGTTTTGAATCATTTGCCATTATTCTGCTTCGACTATGACAAAAAATGTTAGGAATGGATGTGGGGGTTTAGATAAGTCCTTGCCTTTTGCCCAGGCATCTGGCAGCAGGCAGTAGCTTTATTGAGGCGGCCAGCACCCCAAAACCCACTCTCATTCACAAGTTCCTTTAAAATGGCTGATTCGGTCTATTATAGAATGAATTATTTATTTAATAGACAGAAAACTAACAGACATAAGACTTAAAACAAACTAATACTACACAGAAATAAAGGCAAAAGGAAAAGAGACTACTATTAGATATATAGAGCACGGGGTTAAAGGTACCTGTTGATGTTACAGCTAGTGAAGAAATAATATAACTTAGGATTCAGTGTATCTTACCATCCAATTGTTGGTGGGGCACACATCAAGATCCTTTCCCTCAATCCCCAGGGAAGCAACCACGGAATTTGCATCCAAACTCTGGGGAGAGGTCTCCCACACTTTCAGGGTGTGTGAAAGAGGCTTCTGCCTCTGTGATAATTCGTGTGTCTTTTATAGTTCGTAAAACATTGTTTCTTAGTCAAGAATATTTCCTTTATCTCTTCCCACATCTGCTCTCCAGACTAAGATGTTGATTCTTAGCTGAGGCCTGAGTCCTTTTGGCCAGAGATGACCCCTTGCTGAGCATTTCAGTCCAGGTTGTGTCTTTATGCACCAACTATGGGGGGAGGGTGGGGTAGACCTCCTGCCACACTTGCAGATGATCCAAATTCTTTTATCTTTTGCTTTTTTTATTGCTGCAGTCCTGGAAAGCAGCCATCCAATTGAAACTGATACCAATATCAGTCAGACAGAAACTTTCTAACACAGTTTTGAGTATTAGAAAGCAGGCATTCTTTATTGCAGCACACTGGTCACTCAGAGGATCCTTCCTGTAATTGTGTGCCCCAAGCATTGGGTAAATAGAGTTTCTATCATATACACTGATTACATATTCATTAGTTATTGTAAATGCAGGGTGACCCCATCGTCTGGGAAGAATGATGAGCAGGACTCCATGATATCAGAAGGCTAATTAATTACTATATTATATTATATTATATTATATTATATTATATTATTCTATACTATATTACACTATATTACACTACATCTAAACTGAAACTGAACAAGAACTCAACAAAATCTCATGACTGTCTCCTGACTGACCATCAGGACAAAGCTTGCAGAGATTGGTCAAGAAAACAAAACACTCACACCAGAATCCAATTACCAAATCCCTTCAGGTAAACAATCTTCCATAATGCATTCCACTATGCACAAACACAGGAGCAGCAAATGAGATAAGAATTGTTTTGATCATTCTCTTCTCTGCTTCTCTCACTGCTTCTCTCAGGTTCAGAGAATGTGAATCCCACAATTAGTTATCCCCGCTTACTTGATGTATATATATTACTTTATTTTACATAGTTACACCCCTTATCAGAAGTCCTTATATCATTCTTTGGGGTCTTCTTTGGTGGTCTTCAACATCCAGTGTCCTTTTTAGGTGGCTGTTCCTAAACCCCCACTTTTGACTAAGCACAATATCATTGTTTTGCATAACTTCTGCTTAGTCAGTCTTGTAGAGCTCAGCTGTGATCCTGCTTGCCTTTTGCATGACTTCTAAGTTACATCCTTTATCTACTTCTCCAAAGCTATGCTGTTCTGTTCTACTGTCCTTATCAAAGCATAATATGAAAAACTGTCAGCTTTTTTTCAGCTGGTGATAAAGATGTGAAGTGATGATCTGGACATGGGGATTTAATGCACCCTCAACAAATTTGCAGATGACACTAAGTTGGGTGGGAGTGTTGATCTGCTCAAGGGCAGGAAAGCTCTGCAGAGGGATCTGGGCAAACTCGATCAATGGGCTAAGGACAACTGCACGAGATTCAATAAGGTGAAATGCTATGTCCTGCACTTGGGTTGCAGTGACCCCATAGCAGCGCTACAGGGTGGGGGAAGAGTGTCTTGAGAGCTGTTCAGCAGAAAGGGACTTGAGGGTGCTGGTTGAAGGCCAGTTGAACATGAGCAGCAGTGTGTCCAGGTAGCCAAGAACGACAATGGCATCTTGGCCTGTATCACAAATAGTGTGGCCAGCAGGACAAGGGAAGTGATCATCCCCCTGTACTCAGCACTGGTGAGGCCGCCCCTCAAGTACTGTGTTCAGTTTTGGGCCCCTCGCTTTAAAAGGGACATTGAAATGCTAGAACATGTCCAGGGAAGGGCAAAAAGGCTCGTGAAAGGTCTAGAAAACATGTCTTATGAGGAACTGCTGAGGGAGCTGGAATTGTTTAGTCTCGAGAAGAGGAGGCTCAAGGGGGACCTCATCACTCTCTACAACTCCCTGACAGGAAGTTGTAGTGAGGTGGGGGTAGGTCTTTTCTACTGTGCCTGCAGTGAGAGGACCAGAGGAAATGGCCTTAAGCTGAGACAGAGGACATTCAGATTAGATATAAGAAAAATGTTTTTCACTGTTCGGATGGCCAGGCATTGGAATAGGTTGCCCAGGGAGGTGTTAGTCACCATCCCTGGAGGTGTTTAAGAGGCATGACCTGGCGCTGGGTGATGTGGTTTAGTGGTTTAGGGGTTACAGTGGCAGTGCTGGCTTGACAACAATTGGACTGGATGATCTTAAAGGTGTCTTCCAACCTTGGCAATTCTATGATTCTGAGTGAGATAATATGATGAAATTTGGCTTTTGTGTCCTTATGTTCAGTGGGTTGGCAGAAGAGCAGGATCTATGTGAAACCTGATGGCAGGAAATGTAATACTTGGTATGTGCAAGTGATGGTGTTGTTATGCTTAAAATTATGTTCTACAGACAAAGTAGTCATCTTTTACAGATAGTAGTCATGTTCATATAGAAAGTAGTCATGTTCTACAGATAAAATAGTCATCTGTGAAAGGCCTGAGAACTTCTCAACTTTTGTGCTTTATATATCTTTTGTAAAGCTTTTAACCTACTTCTATGTAACAGTTTGTTTAAAATAATTATGAACTGATTAATCTGTTTATTACAGGTCTTTACACATCTACATAGGCAGAGCTTGAAACATCTGAGTGTGTAGCAAATTACTTAGTGTTGTCCTTTTTATTTTAAAGGTTGTTAAAGGAGATGGGCTGGCAGGAAGACAGTGAAAATGATGAAACGTGCTCCACTAACAGAGGATGAGATGAGGGAATTTCATGTCATTAGTGAACAGGTAACACTAATGTTCCTTTATGAACTTTTCAGTGGCTACCCTAAGTATCTACCTTTGAGGGGGATTTCCAGTAATTCTGATGGTTAGCAATGCTGCCAGTTCAGCACCCTTTTTCTTTTCTCTCTCTTGCCTCCTTGTGCTTTCAGAATAACAGTTGCTTTAAAAAGATAGGGTATTATATTTTCTTCCTTGAGCCAGGTCTAATAAGCTCTCAGAGAAATATAATACACCCAAGGATAGCTCAGCTACTGTTTTGGGGGCATAAATTAAGCAGGATGACTTCTGCTGCAGTGTTGGAAACAAAAATGTTTAATAAAAGGCAAAATAACAAACAGAAAAACCCAAGCCAGGTGCAGAGGTCTGCTTCTGGTAAAAGCACCTCACAAAAGCAATTGGTTCCTTTGTTCTCTTCTTTTTCTACCCAATTGTTCAGGTGGGACTTTTTGGCTTCTATCCAATTAGCTGTCCTTAAGTTTGAGGTGAAGTCCCTGAGGTCCTATGAGGTGGCTCTTGACCTAATCATTGAGAGAAACTTCTGGGCTTCTTTCCTTTTTAGGAGGACAAAGGATAGTTTTGTCACTCTGTCAACAGGGGTGCACTCCTACAATAGGGGACCAGTGCTTGTTGTAAGTACACCTGTTCTCAAAATATCAAGGGAAGGGTAGGGGAATGGTTCTGTGTATTAAACTCTTAAATGCTTAGCTTATTGCCCAGTTTCTGCATTATGTCTGGAAATGCAGTACTTTCTTTCTTGTAAAATAAGTTGTTTCCTTTTCTCTACTGTCCGACTTTCCAACTGCATCAGGTAAACAGACTGGGATACCCATTCCTCTCTGCTTCTTCTTTTCCTGGGCCCCTTCCTTGCTGCAGAACCTGCCCTTCTTAGCACAGATGTTTGCAGCAGACCATGAGAAAAGGGACTGCACCACAGGAGAGACCATGTGGGAGGGATCACTGGGGCAAGATGTCTGAGGAAGTGGGTGAGAAGAAGGTAAACTCTTGTTCACTGCAGGAGCTTGGTTTAGCACAGTTGGAGGCTCATGGATGCAGGTGGCTGGCCCAGAAGTGAAGGTTTTCAGGTAAATTTTCCTTTGTGCATATATATAAAATAGGTTGTGCAGTGGATCTAATGTAGCCTGTAGATGACATAGAGAATGCTGAAATGCAAGAGATTGTTGTTTTTAGCTTTTTATTTCTCTGATACATCTTGTTTTCTCATTTCAGTTACAAAAAAATGGCCTTCAAAAAAAAAAAAGGCATTTTGAAAAGTGGTTCATCTGTGATTTTAAATTTAGCCCCTGGGAAAACAGCACTTTCAAACCTGCCCTAGAGAATGAGGATTCTGAGACAAGCAGCAGTGATACATCAGATGATGATGATGTGTGAAGATTTCTGTAACATCTGTAGAACCTTGTTTTGATCTCATGAAAATTTGGGGATGTATTGTTTGTAAAAAAAAAAAATCTAATTGAGGTAGTAACATGCCCCATTAGAAGAAGAATGATGGGACTTTTCTCTGAAGAAAGCAAGGAGTATTGTGTTGAACATTACTATAATTTCTTTGTGAAAAAATGTAGAATGAGGACTTGGGTTGACCCAACATTGACTTCATCACTGCAGCATTTCTGAGTAGCAATGTGACAATGTAATGAATCAGACTTTCTCATTTAATAATAAAACCAAAATTAATTGTGTAATGTTTATAAAGACTTGTCTTAATATGTCCAAGCATATGAGGAAAAAAAAAGACAGCTTGACACAGTGTTTTGCTTGCCAAGTCATTTCTTAAAATGGAAATCCTTGAGTCCACTTTGTATGCAAAAAGGACAAGGTAGTATGTTGGCTAAAATGAGCTAAGGGCACTAAAGTTCTTTTCCTTAACTGAGCTGTTGTACCATTCTGCTTTTTCCACATATAACTGTTCTTTAGGCATTTGTAGTGTAGTCATCATTACTAATGGGAAAAACCAAACCCTGATGTTTCGGTTTCAAATTCCTAGAACTAACCTTTTATTTGCAGGCTTTATGTGGGGTATTGCAAGACTGAGTATTCTTACAGTGAACATGTTTCTTGGGTGAAAATAAACACTTTAATTTTACTATTCACATGCTCTAATGCCCCAGCCCACTTGCTGGGTTCAAGGGAAGATAGTTGGATATACTCTGGACAGTGCATGGGAGAAACAACAAAGTTCTCAGGAGATTCAATAGCAAGCAACTTTTATTTGCAAACTTTAGAATATGCAGATAGGACAAGGCACTTGACATTGACTGGATGTTTTGGGTCCGGCTTACAATATATTTTGAGAAAAAGAAGGTAGGAGAAGAAAGAGAAAGGAAAAGGAGAGAGACGTACATAGTCACCACCCTGAAATCCAGCATGGTCTCAGAAGCTTTTAAATCCAAAGCAGCAGGATGTAAGGCCCCAAACAATTCACTTGACACGACTTTTAAAAGGGCTTACAATGGTTCATGTACTCTGAGTTAGACGCACAGGAGAAATACTGACAAGATATTCTCAGGAGGTCAAAGCAACACAAAAGACTTTACTGGCAACTTTAGAAAATCAAAGAAACTTCAGCAAAAGGTTTAGTGCAACATTCAGTCAACATAAAACACTTCTCAAAGCATTAACTTGGCCCATTCAACTTGGCAAACTTTAAGCCTGTTCAATTCCAAGTCACTCAAGAATTCCAAGAAGAGGGAATTAGAAGAAAAAAAGTGAAAGAGAGAAAGACAGAAAATATATAGAAAAGCACAGACAGAGTTACCAATTCCTGGGTTCCAACAATGATAGAAACTCAAAGAAGAGGTAGGGTCCAGACAACATGATGGCCTCATGTTCAGCCTTAAATACCCCTTGGCCTTTGTGGGCCCTTCTCCCAGGTGGGACTTGTGGTCATTTGGCCACTCAGGAGCTAGGTTATGGGAGTGTGGAGCACTGCCTCCAGTGTGCCATGATTGGTAGACACTGCAGGGTTGGGATACAGGCTCTAGGGGTGCCCTCTAGGGGCAAGGCCTGACCTACTCTTTCCCCCACACACATGCATCCCAAAATGTCTCAAGACATCAATCTTTCCAGTCTCTCATAACCACTCTGTGGCTTGAAGCATTGACTGGAACCATAGTAATGGCAATTTTTGTCTTGTGGCAGCAGTGGGATCCTAATCTAGCAGGCAGAGCAGAAAGGAGAGAAGAGGAAAGTATACAGGAACTCATATAATGGATAATTGCTCTTCCAATACTCAAAGCATAGGTCTAGTTAATATCCTTCTATGCAGGTCATCGCCCCCACCCCATGAGTCTCTAAAATTGCAGGCAAGATATAATGCTAACCAGGATCAGGGAGGAGAGTTAATGAACCCATCTTTCAGTTGCAGTGACCAAAGAGTCCAGCAGATTTGTCTGTAATTACCTTTGTGGTTCTTGATGCCATTTGATTCTTTAGTAAGGTTCAGCATTCTCGAACATTAGACAATTTTATAAAACTATTTTTGATACTTGCTGGACTTGTAGGCTGGGCTCCAAAATAGCATGGTGAGTCCAATTTAAGGTTCTCTGTTGCTTATTGATAGTGCAATACATTGCACTCTTTGTCAAACTCTATAAGGATCAATAGTTAGGCCGCCTTGCCTTTTGGAGTCCATGATCTTACAGGTCCAGCTATCACTACAACCCAAACATATATATATGTGATATTACCACCCTTATCCCTCCCATCAATCAGGTTTCAGGGGGATTCCCAGAACCTATACTCAGGGAAAGAGGAAAAGGTCAGTGGGCACCATGGGAAAATTTCATTCCATAAAAATTCTACTGCATCAGTCTGGATTGCTTCAGGGGTGGAAGTCAAAGCTATAACAAAAGTTGAGTCATTCCAACCTCCTCATCATATAATTTCAGTCAGGGTCTGGGGTTTGGATCAAATACCTTTCCAACTTTACCAGAGCCTTCAGTGGTTCTCAAAAGAGAAATCTTTCTTCTTCTGTCAGCTTAACCACTTATGCCTTCTTTGTCTACAGCTGGAGAGAATTTTCCAGCTGCCACTTCAGCTCCTCTGTCAGCCCCTTTTCTTCCTCCTTCCAGGGCCCACCAATAGTTCAACATCCCCTTCTGCACAGTCATGGTTTACACATCACTTACCATTACTACACAAGCTTCCCTCGGTATAGTAATTTTATGCTTTGCTCTGAGGAGATAGGAAGAGGTACACAAATTTGATTCCATAACCATATGAAATCCTGTGTGACCTCCCAAAACTAAACTGAGGGAGGAATCTTTCCTACCCACTGTGGCAACCAGAGAGAAAATAGAACCATTTTAAAATATTGGTGGCAACAAACTTATATGACATATGAACATAGATATCTTAAAACATATCAAGATAAAAACATGTAAACACTCAATGCAGTGAAGAACAGTAACTCTTCAGTTCTGTCACCGCTTCATCCTCTCGTGAAACACTTTTAGAAGGAGAAAACTCCATCCCATTTGGACCTAATTCAAAAGGAGGAATCATCCACCTGGCAATCTTTTGTGTTCTCTGCCATTTCATAGATCCTTTGATCAAACTAACAATAACAGTCTGTGAAAATAAACTTAGAAGACATAAAAAAATGCAACAATCACTAATAAAACTTATTTGGTAAAACTAATTTAAATTATCTAGTACCTTAACAATACTGATGAGGATTCTTAGCACCATGTAGGCGAACTTGAGTTAGAGAAGCCAGCCATCCTTTTGAGAGCTTTTCAGTTTTAGATAAAATGTTTTTTGTCCAATCTAGACATTCTATCCTATTTTGAAAATTTGGACTCAAGTCCATAAGCCAACTCTTAATGTAGTATTTATTCTATGTGTGTGAGGTTAGAGTGGTCCTTAGGGAAAAGTACACCACTGTTTTCTTTCTTGCTCACTTACCCCTCTGCCATTTGAAGGCATACTTGCTATTACAGTCATTAGGTACAAGGTCCTGCTAGGATGGTTGACTAATCCAGGAGCACACAACCATGCTGCCATACTGGAGACATTGTTCTGAAAATACAAAAAGATAAACCATTTAATGTATTTCATTTTAGAGTTACAACTTTATCTGCAACAGAGTTACTGTTTACTATATTGTCCAATACGGTTCCTCTGTGACTGGAGATGACTTTATTCACATAATTTAAGAGTCTCCAGCCATAGATCTCACAGCCATGTATGTAGTCAAATGTCCTTTCCACTTCTGCTTAAGAGGCTCTTTATTCCATGTCAGGACATACACCCAGTCTTCTGGCTGGTGAGGATATACTTGAACATTCAGAGTTATTAGTGAGGCTAAAAAACCAAACTTGCACAATGATAAAGGTATTTTTCCCCAAAAGCTTATGGATTCTCCAGCAGCAGTTCTGCCTCCAGCCTCTAGTGACAGGCAAGGCTCAATACTCACTGCTGCCAGAAGGAGGCAGTGTAGGAGGAGTTAGCAAAGCTTCATTGCAAATTCAGGGAAACTGAATTTCCATTTCTTTCCAGTGAGCTTTTTAGGATATTTGAACTCACCACTGCCATGGTTTGACACTGGCCAAAAGCCAGGCATCCATGAAAGCCGCTTGCTCACCCTTCCCTGCCACAGCTGGACAGAGAAGAGAAAACAAATTACCAAAGGGTTCATTGAGTTGAGATAAAGACCGTGAGAAAAAAACAGTCCAAGGGCAAAACAGGCTCAGCTTAGAAGTACAAAGTGAATTTATTACTAACAAAATCAGAGGAGGAGAATGAGAAGTATAATAAGCCCTTAAAAATCCACCTTTTTTCCCCCAGCCCCTCCCTCCTTCCCACCAACAGCACAAGGAGACAGGGGGGTGGAGGTTTTGGTCAGTTTGTCACCTGAAGATTTTCTTCCGCTGCTCAGGGAGAGGAGTCCTTCCCCTGCTGCAGCATGGGGTCCCTCTCACAGGAGGCAGTTCTCCATGAACTTCTTCAGCATGGTTCCAACCTCATGAGCAGCAGTCCTGCCAAAACTGCTGCAATGTGAGTCCATCTCATGGGCACACAGTCCTCCCAAAACTTCTGTGGTGTGGGTCACTCTTCCACAGGATGCAGTCCTCCAAGGACAGGCTGCTCCAGCTTGGAAACAAGGGCCCTCACTCTCCACCGTCTTTCCCACTGAATCACAACTTCCTCCAGGCATCCACCTGCTCCAGCGTGAGCATCTTCCCCACAGGCTGCCAGTGGACCTCTGCTTCCCCATGGATCCCCATGGGCTGCAGAGGGACAACTGCTTCACCATGGTCTTCACCATGGCCTGCAGAGGAATCTCAGCTCTGGCACCTGAAGCACCTCCTCCCCCTCTGTTGCATTAGTATTAATCAAGTTCTAATAAGCAGCTCAGCTCAGCTTCATGAAGCAGCCTCTGGGCTGGCTGACAGAAGCTCACAACCAGTGGGAGCTCTCCTAGGATGCAGACATTGTATTGGTTCAGAGTCTGGGGGCACAGAGATAGACCAATGAGCCGTCTCGAGCCAGGAGTTTTGAATTGCCTATAAAAGTAAGCTCCAAACAATAAAGCATGCTGTTTGCTGATGACCAAGGGAGTTCTGTCGTGCATTACGTCTCAGACATACGAACATCACGGATTCTGCTGTAATACGTGGTGACCCTCTGCCATGAGGACAAGCAGTCCAAGAACCTGAGGATTTTGCAGAGACAGAGCGAAAAACTGAAAGAGGCCAGAAAGCCCAGAAATAGGCAGCAAAGGCTGCAGGAGCTAACTTTGTGACAAAGGTCACAGGAAATTACAGCCAAAGGGCTGTGTGGAAAAAGAAACCAGAGAAGCTGAAAAAGCTGGAAAGAAAGAGGCTGGAAGAGCCCGAAAATAGGCAGCAAAAGCTGCAAGGATACAAGTCACAACAAAGGTTGCAAGAATACTCAGCCAAATGGCTGTTTGCAAAAAGAAACATGAGAAGTTGAAAAAAGAAGAAAAACCCCATTGGAGACCATGGGTGCTTGGTTTTCAACATCAGAAAACCCCACAATACAGGTATGGAAAATTTTCTGTAAGGAATGGGACATAGACTATGACGAAGAAGTGCTATGTAGATTGATTACATGGGCAAAACTCCATGGATTTGACACAACAAAAGAAACTGCCTTTGATCTTAATACCTGGGAACGAACTGGTCACTGTATATTAAAGGCAGCCTCAAAAGCAGAGGGAAATGCAATGAGAGCTATAAAACCATGGAGGTTTGTTCTGGATTTAATAAGACTATTGTGAAAAACACCAATCACTTGTTTTTAAAATTTTAAAAGTTTAATAGTAATAAAATGGTTATAAATATAGTAATATAATTAGAGTAATAAAATTTTTGATGATTAGGACAATATGAGACAATAAAAACAAAGAGTTACGGATAGTCCGGGTACCTCTCTCTGGGCAAAATAAGCCCGAAAAAGGACACACATTAACAGAGGATTAACCCTTAAAAGCAACGGCCTGTTGCATATTCATACATCTCATACATGATGCATAAATTCCATTCAAACAGAGGATTCTGTCTGGTCAGTGTCAGCTTCTTCCTCTGAATCCTGATGGCGTCTTCAGGGCTGAGCAAGGCAGGAAGAAGTTAGTTACTTCTGATAAGAGACCAATAAATGCTTTTTCTCTGAAAGATTTAGGTGTCCTGTGGCTGCTATCTTGGTGTGAGTACCTCATTCTTTTCTTTAAAAAAAAGTATCTTACATAGCATAGTTTTTATTTTAGCATTATGTTATAACCTGAAACTATATTTAACACACTACTTAAGAAAATAAATACAGCATAACTTTCTAATATAACACATATAATATGCATTTTAATATTTGCGAAAAGCCAATAATAAAATACGCATTTTTCACACTATTAAATACTGAAATGTACAGGGAGGAAAACACACCGGAGGAGTTTTCGGGGGTGATGGACACCTCTCTAAGCCCCCAGAGCACGTGGCAGGACACAATAGCCGGCAATGCAGCCCCACGTGGCCGAGCTGCTTTGAACTACCCCCCCACGTCGTCACTGTTCCCGGGAGAACCACCCCCTGCAGCCCCCCAGCAAGCAGCGGCCCCACCGCACAGGGAGACGGGGGCCCCAGCGGGGTCCCAGGGACGCCGGGGTGCCCTGTGCTGGCACTCAAAAAATACCACCCTTTGTCTGCCCCGTGCAACTGTTGCAAGAGCTCGGACGGCGCCGCCATTTCTAGCTCCATGTTGTCCCTGGGACCACCCCCCTGCCACCGAGGCCGGCCATGTCACTCATCACTATGGAAACACCCAGACCGCCCCTGCCTGGAGCTAGTTGGCTCAGCCCACAAACCGAGCCCGCTGCCCCCCCACACGGAGAGGCACTGCAGCACAGCGAGATGGAGCGGGGCGGCGGGGTCCTGACCAGCAGCGGGGACGCAGCCAGGTCTGGGCATTAGACAAAAACTGGCGTTTGGGGCTCTGAGCACATGCAGGGGCCTAGTTTCTGGCAGGTTTAGTTTTGGAGAAATACAGCAAAATTTGCAAATTTCTAGCTTTGATGACCAGGGTGGGCTAGGGCGAATGGCCGCAGACAGGGGCCATTTTCCAGGGGAACAGAAAGTCATTTCACCTGGGTCTGGGCATCAGATGGAAGCTGGCATTTGGGGCTCTGAGCACATGCAGGGGCCTAGTTTCTGGCAGGTTTAGTTTTGGAGAAATACAGCAAAATTTGCAAATTTCTAGCTTGGGTGCCTAAGGAGGGCCAGGGCAAGTGGCGGCAGACAGAGGCCATTTTCCAGGGGAAAAGAAAGTAATTTCCTCAGGGTCTGGGCCTCAGATGAAAGGTGGCACTTAGGGCTCAGGGGACTTGCCGGGGCCTAGATTTTGGCATCTTAAGGTTTGGAGAAATCCAGCAAAATTTGCAAATTTCTAGCTCATGTGGCCAGAGTTGGCCTGGTTGTGTGGCCGCAAACAGAGGCCATTTACCAGGGGAAAAGAAAGTCATTTCCTCAGGGTCTGGGCATCAGATGAAAGGTGGCATTTAGGGCTCGGGGGACTTGCAGGGGCCTAGATAATGGCAGGTTTTGTTTTGCAGAAATCCAGGAAAATTTGCAAATTTCTAGCTTGGGTGGCCAGAGTTGGCCTGGTTGTGTGGCCACAAACAGAGGCCATTTTCCAGGGGAATATGAATTCATTTCCACCGGGTCTGGGTTTCAAATGAAAGCTGGCGTTAGGGGTTCCTAACGCTTGCAGGG
>NW_024527157.1:0-965 GCF_017590135.1 Pyrgilauda ruficollis
GCCCAAATTCCCAAATTCCAGCCCAAATCCCCACAATTCCCGGCCAAATTCCCATCCAAATCCCCAAAATCCCGCCCAAATTTCCAAAATTCCTGCCCAAATTCCCCAAATTCCCAAATTTCAAAAATTCCTGCCCAAATCCCCAAATTCGCCAAATTCCCGCCCAAATTCCCACCCAAATTCCCGCCCAAATCCCTGCCCAAATTTCCAAAATTTCTACCCAAATTCCCCAAATTCCCACCCAAATTCCCAAAATTCCTGCCCAAATCCTCAATTTCCTACCCAATTCCCCGCCCAAATTCCCACCCAAATCCCAAAATTTCAGCCTAAATTCCAGCCCCAATCCCCCAAATTCCCACCCAAAATTCCCCACCCAAAATCCCAAAATTCCCAAATGTTCCCCAAAATCCCCCCAAAATCCACAAAATTTCCCCAAAAATGCAAAAAAAAATTTTAAGAATCACCCAAAATTGAAAAAAAAATTTAAAAAATCCTACCAAAATCCCCCCAAATCCAACAAAAATTCCCCAAAATTAAAAAAAATCACCCAAAATCCCCACAAGTCCCCAAATATTCCCCAAAAATCCCCAAAATACTCCCAAATTTTCCCCAAAATTCCCAAATTTCCCACAAATCCCAATAAAATTCCCAAAAATGCCCACAAAATTAAAAAAAATCTCAAGTTTTCCCCAAAATTCTCTAAAAAGTCCCAAAAAACTTTCAAAAGTCCTCCAAAATTCCTCAAAAATCCCCCAAAATGTCCCAAAAAATCCCGAAATTCACCAAAAATCCCCCAAAATTTCCCAAAAAAATCTCCAAAATGTCCCAAAAAAACCCTCAAATTCACCAAAAATCCCCAAAATTCCTCAAAAATCCCCCAAAATTTCAAAAAAAAATCTCGAAATTCACCAAAAATCTCCCAAAATTTCCCAAAAAAACCTCCAAAATTCCTCAAAAATCCCCCA
>NW_024527158.1:0-1026 GCF_017590135.1 Pyrgilauda ruficollis
TTTTTTTTTTTTCTCTTTCTTAGAGCTGAAAGACTCTCTGTCTCGTATGGGATCTGATCTGAAGCAGGGCTTTATTAGCTCTTTGAAGAGTGCGTGGCAGACCCTTAATGAGTTTGCACGTGCTCATACATCTTCAACCCAGCTGCAAGCAGAGCTGGAGAAAGTAGCTAACCAAATTAAAGAGGAGGAAGAAAAGCAAGTGGTGGAAGGTACATGGACACATTATTGGTTTTTCTGTAGCTTACTTGTCTCAAATAAGTTGACACTTGAGTGTCTCAGTGACTGTTTGCTATTGATTTTCCTGACCCTGTTAAAGAGGTTTCTGCTAAATGTCAGGTTCCCGCCAAAGCTGCTCTGTCACTCTCCTCCTCAGCTGGGTATGGGAGAGAAATTACAATGAAAGCTTTGTGGGTTGGAGTGAGTTCAGGGAGAAATCACTCAGCAGTTACTTGTTAAGAAAACTGTTTAAACTGTTAGGAGAGAAGTAAGCCTATAGTTCAGTACCCTTTCTGAATCGTGCTGGGCAGTTCAGGTTATTATTGTCTTATCACAAACACTTGGAAATTACAGCGAAAAAATGGGTAATATTGCTTAATTATAGTCAAGCAGGCTGTGCTTGAAAATAGTTTAAATGTGAAACTCTTTGATTTTAGCTGAGAAGATCACTGAAAGTCCAGACCCTCCAAAAGACGAAGATGTTTCAGTGAAGGTTGGGATGCTGAATGGAGGGCGTCGCATTGATTATGTTCTACAAGAGAAACCAATAGAAAGCTTCAATGAGTACCTGTTTGCTTTGCAGAGTCACCTGTGCTACTGGTAAGGGGAGATATCTGTGATTCCAGAAATTGTGCTTAGGGGACACAGTATATGTGATTGTCCAGGAGTGTCAGACTCAGGATGTAGTGCTTGCATGTCACTATTTGATAATCCTATTTCAAAGGAAAATTCTCTGTTAGCACACAGTGAACAAATCTGCAATAATAATATTGGCAATAATATTGCAAATTTGCAATATTATATATAATA
>NW_024527159.1:0-1018 GCF_017590135.1 Pyrgilauda ruficollis
ACAGGGGGTGGCACCGGGAAGGGGACAACCGGCGGCACGGGGGTGGCACCGGGGACAACGGGCAGCGGGGAGGGGGTGGCAGGGTGGCACCGGGACAGCGCCACCGCACGGGCTGGGGACAGGCGACACCAGGGTGGGAATTGGGGACCCCAGACCCCCCCCACCAAAATGTCCCCAAATTGTCCCAAATTGTCCCAAATTCCCCGCTCACATCGCCCCCCAGCGGCTCCAACCGCCGCGCCCGCGCCGGCCACGCCCCCTTGGATGTCAATCACGAGCTGCCACGCCCACTGGGAGTTGATTGGCTGCGGGCGGAGGGGGCGGGGCCGGGCGCGCCCAAAATGAGGCGGGGGGGGGGCCAGGAACCTCCCCCGGGTTGGGGGTCCCGATGGATCCGCCCGGTGGGGAAGGCGCGGGGGGACCCCAGAGAGCCCCAAAATTGGGGGTCCCAAAAGACCCCCCCAAAATTGGGGGTCCCAAAATTGGGGGGTCCCAAAAGATCCCCCACAAAAAGGGTGGGCCACAGAGAGCCCCAAAATCGGGGGTCCCAAAAGACCCCCCCAAAATTGGGGGACCCTAAAGAACCCACCCCAAAATTGGGGGTCCCTAAAGAACCCCAAAATTAAGGGACGCCAAAGAGCCCCAAAATTGGGGGTCCCAAAAGACCCCCCACAAAACTGGGGCACCCCAGAGAGCCCAAAAATTGGGGGTCCCAAAAGACCCCCAAAATTGGGGGACCCTAAAGAACCCCCCCAAAATTGGGGGTCCCTAAAGAACCCCAAAATTCGGGGATCCCAGAGAGCCCCAAAATAATTGGTCCCATAGACCTCCCAAAAATTAGGGGACCAAGAGAGCACCCCCAAAATTAGGCGACTTTACAGATGTGGGGGTCTCTCTAGACCCCCAAAAATTTGGGGTCCCATAGACCTGTGCAAAATTAGGGACCCAAAAGACCTCCCCAAATATGGGGGTTCCTATAAACACCCCCAAAATTAGGGGTCCCTAGAGACCCACCCCA
>NW_024527160.1:0-1018 GCF_017590135.1 Pyrgilauda ruficollis
AAAAAAAAAAAAAAACTGAGGGCCTGGCAGAATGGGAACGATCAGGAATGCCCAGGCTCAGGGAGTCAAATAGCAACGTAAAAACAGAATTAGTCTGCTTAATTCTGAGCATCACTTGTGCTGTGTGCAGGTGAAATGTGTTTGACATAAATATCTGCACAATCCCAGCTCCAGGGGTCGGGGTTATTGTATTCCTGCAGAATTTGGGGAAGATAAGCTCGAATTCCCTCCCTGTGCTGTGCAAGTTCTTGCCTGGTCCCTGGGGTGTGAGAGCTGAGTCAGGAGTTTTGCTCCTGAGCTCAGGATTAAAAGCTTTAACTTCAGGAGTCAACAAAAAGGCCAAGGAAGAAGCTGTGAGCCAATTTCAATCCCAGCAGGGGGAAAAAGCAGGAATCCACAAGTCATTCCTTGTGCCAGGTCCTGAGTCAGGTTAGAGATGCAATAATTGCATTTTTGTTCTCCTGCTGGTCCCAAACTGAATTCTCCCAATAAATTACAGGATCCAGAACTATTGTTTGTGTCCCATGGCCTTTCCTAAGGGTGCCCATGGATACCAGCACAGGAAAATCTCCAGGAGTCATCCCAAACCCATCATTCTGTCCACAAATTTGAAATATCAAGGAATTCACAGGCTGGGTATTTAAATGTCTTTTTACACAGCTACCTCAGCAGTTCCAAAGTGACTTCAGCATCTCCCTGACAAGATCCCATGCTGAGATTTTATCCCAAGGAATTCAGCTGCCAAGATCATTCTGGTTGTAACACAGAGACAAAACAAGGGAGCACAAAAGCCAGGCCTGGATCTGTGGCTGCCCCTGGCTTGCAGATCAAAAAGAACAACTCAGCCTTTGAAAAGCGAGCACGGGTTTGGCCTTTTCAAATCCATCACCTTGGCAACACAAGGCACAGGGAACTGGGAAATATAATGGACAAAACTCAGGATCAGAACTGGCCGGAGTTTGTGGGACCACCCGGCACCAAAGGCAAGGAATGTGGTCATTGCTTGTGCAGGCTGCCC
>NW_024527161.1:0-1015 GCF_017590135.1 Pyrgilauda ruficollis
ATGAAGAAGAGTCTCTATCAGCATCTGAGCCCTGGAGCTTCCACTCTGGAGCGACTGCCACTGTCAAAATAAAGCTGAAATTTTGGGAGAAAAGTGGATGTGGCTGGCACACAAAGTTACTACTTACTCTATGCAGCTATTCTAAAAAGAAAGTGGTTTCACACAATTTTCTCAGGGCATTCCCTAGAACCCTGTGTCACACAATCTACAGACTGCCCGGAGGTCGATAAACCACACACTCTCTAAATCTGCCCATTTTCCCAGTGGTTTCTGGTATATTTCTCTACATTTTGGGCCCCTGTGCATAGCAAGCTAATATATTTTGTGGTTGTATATGGCTTTGTTGTTTTCCTGTCCCAAGTCCAGTCCTTAAATCTGCTAAACCTTTCCAAGAACAAGTCCCACATAGAGGATAAACCGGAGAACTTCCCTAAAATTCCCTAAAATGGGTCTGCATGCTGAGATGCAGAGCTATTGATTTAATATATGAACAAAATCAACACATGCACCTCATTTTCTAAGCAAAGATGGATCCACCATCCTTTATCACCTATAATTTTCTTCCCCTAATATTTGTCTGACGCTGCACAGCCAGGAGCTCCTACTGGATGAGAAGTGCTTGACTCACAAACAGGACTTGGTTTGCTTGCACTCTTTCCTTAATGGTGCAGACAGACAGCAGCTTGAACAGAACAGACCTGCACACAGCCAGGATAGCTGGAGAACTGACAATAAATTGGGAAGTGAGGTCCATTTTGGGGAAATTAAAACAAAACAAAAACAACCAACAACAACAAAAAAGTCTGCCTTTTTTTCCCCAAAAAACAGTTGTATTTCATTAAGTTATTGCAATATCATGTGAGTGGTTTTTAGCAGCAAAATGGTTGCATTTTCCTTACAAAACCACTAAAGAACCACTGTTATCTGCCATCTGTTTCTGACTTCAGACTGACATTTTCCCCTTCTTCCCTAAATTGTACATCAGATCATTTCAAATACTTTTTTTTTTTTTTTT
>NW_024527162.1:0-1010 GCF_017590135.1 Pyrgilauda ruficollis
CTGGCTGGGCTGGGAATTCTCAGATTTTCCCTCGGAGATGGGAGAAATGGAAAATCATTGTCTCTTAGCTTGTCATGGTCCAGGACAGGGGGAACCATCTGGGCTACTCATGGCCTTCCAAATGAGACCCAAACCAGATTTCCCTGAAAGATTCCCACATCTTCTGTAGCCTCCTCCTGATTTTTCTTCTTGGCTCTCTCTATATCCAGCACACCTAGAAAGGAGATCACTGGAGGTGGTGATGTGAGTGAGGGAGGCAGATGGATAATCTGAGGGAAAAAAAGAAAGGAACAGGTTGAATTTTAAGGGGAAAATCTAAAGAGAGGTGAAAAAAAGAGTGGGAACTTTGCCCAAGCTGCAAACAGACCGCTGGGAAGAGATGAGGACTGGGATGGGGCAATCTCCATCTTCCACAAGGAAAGGACGCCAGTGTGAGAGACCCTACACCACAAAAATGCTTAGGAATGAACAGTTTGGGGGTGAAAATGAGAATTCCAACATGAAACTTGTATCTTAATCAAAATATCCCTCTCTGGCCTGGTGCCCCCTCCTCAGTGGTGTGACTGGGGGTGCCCGGATTGCCCCCCAGCACTGGAGGGAAGGTGTGAGGAGAGGGGGGCTGACATGATCCATCAGAGGGTGAGAGAATTTATCCCCTGAGGGAAATGTCACTGTTTAGAACCAGAAAGGAAAACCAAAATGTCAAAACCTTTTGCAAAAGAGTGATTCCAGCAAATTACCTGTTTGGAGGTGGTGGGAAGGTGTCATTTGGAGTTGCTGGGATGACCCAAACCGTGGAGCTGTCTCTGAGCTTTGCCATCAAACACAGATTTTTCACATTCTTCTCCTTCCTCGAGAACCCACCTGAACACCAAGAGTCAAAATAAAACTGCTGTGCATCAAATGGTGAGGCTTCACCAAAAAGGATTAATTTCTTTAGAATTTATTTCTGGAAATTAAAAATTTCAGATGGGGTTTTTTTCCCCCCTGAATAATAATAAAAAAAAAAA
>NW_024527163.1:0-1017 GCF_017590135.1 Pyrgilauda ruficollis
AGATTACCTCAAAAGCCTGCTGTAAGCAATGAGGATTTTAAAGCTTTGTCATGTCCTTGTGACACAAGGCACCTTTGGGAAGTTTTATCATCCCAGAAGAGGAAGCCAAGGACTCAGGGTACTCAGGGTAAGGAACACAACATTGCAACACTGCAGCACTTCCCTGGAAGGATTTGCTCCAGATTCATGTCAAAGGCCTCTTTCAGTCCAGCAGCCTAAATAATGGTCATTACAGCTGGGGAACCAAAGGATGCTGCCACATCATCCCTCTTTGAAAGGGCACATCTTAACCCCAGGCTGACACATTACATAGGCTTAAATGTTGCTAGTTGAGACACTCAGTCTATTCACTGACTGCACATTTTTAAGGCATACAAACACCAGAATCCAAGGTCTCAGAGGTCATCTGCTTGACTCCCCTTACAGAGTCATATCAGTCAGACCTCCAAATAACCATAATTAAGTATTTCTTGCATGCCTCTGGTTAGACTCTTGGATTATGGTACAGCCCACTGTGGTTCAGCTCTTTGATAGCTACTGCATTATTAAACCTCTCATTCTGGATTCTGTTCTCTGGAGTGGAATTTCCTCCAACTGATCTTTTCCTGGTAATTTAGATGAATTCAGGATGTTCCAGCTACACTATGCAGGGCATGGGTACAAGAGCATTGCTTCTCCTTCTCTGGAAAGTGGTGCTTTTGTGCTTCCAACTCTAAATAATCCCTTCATTCCCTGCTTATCATTATGTCATATTCTCATTGCTGCATCTCTAATCTACCACACAGGGACTGCTTGAACATTTAAACTTCCAAGAGAAATCTTCCTTGGTGCACATATGCGTATTTATCACTTTGTGACAATATTAGCCAGATTTTTTCCTTTCATCCACGCGTTCCAGGCATGTGCCTGTGGGAAATCTGGCTTGGTTATTGTGGGTTTTTTTTCAAATCAGGTTTTTTGTTTTTTTTATGGAGGGTGGAGACACACACAAGGAAATTACTGTGTGGAAGATGAAGG
>NW_024527164.1:0-1017 GCF_017590135.1 Pyrgilauda ruficollis
GTACCCAACATGGGGATTAAAGATTTTGAGATAAAAGGGAGTTTGGTTGGAATAAGCTAGATCAAATTTATAGCTGATATTGCTCTTTAGCTGTGAATTGACAAGACCCTGCTTGCATATTAGGGTCTAGTGCTTCTTAGTGACTGATTTTTTTGCTTTTGCAAAATGTATTTTGCTTTGAAAGAAAAGGAAGGCTTAATAACATATCTGAAATCCTAAAAATAAGCAAAAACAAACCCACACCAAACTACAAACAAACCCACAGTAAAATGTCCTTTGTGTTATAGTCCTCCTTGGTTCTTTGATACAATACTCTCTTGTATTGTTTTTATTTGAAAGTCAAGACCATTGCAGAGGCAAATATTTGTAAAAACATGGTTAGGTTGATTAAAAAGTGTTGCTGCTATTTCATTTGTAGAGGAATGGGCCTGCTGAAACCTGCAGCAGTGTATGGTAATGTCTATATTTCATCTTGTGCTTTTAGTGCAGAGCCAGTGGCAAAGGGAGGTTTGTGTCTGCTCCTTTTCACAGAAAACCCCATTAGAGTCCATGTTTTCAGACAGTGAGTCATCCCTGGCCATGTGAAACCACAACTTTCTTTTTGTTAAGCACTGACCTGTTCACATTGTAACAGATGAACTACACCTACCTCATAGCTTGTATAAGTTTCTGTTCTTTTTTTGCCTTACTTCAGCAAATACCACACCTGTGCTTCTGTGTTGAACTTTCTAGTCCAACATACACGGAGCGTAATGGAACCATTATAGAAATTTAAAGTGTGAAAAGTTTTTAGGGAGTGGTAACATCAAATTTTCCATTCCTCAGCAATGAATGGGAAGGGGTTGAACACAAATAGTGGTGTATAAAATAAGGCACCTGTTAGCAGCTGCTGCTCTGCCTCGAGTCTGCAGCTCTGCCATGCTGACGGATTACTGCTTTGTGTTGCTTGATGCCCATCAACTTGCTGCAACTCGCTGTACTTCAGGCACTATGTGTGTTTACACTGAGAAAAAAAAA
>NW_024527165.1:0-1017 GCF_017590135.1 Pyrgilauda ruficollis
AAAAAAATTGAAAAAAAACCTAAAAACAGGCAGTGTTTTTCTGTACCAAAGCAGGCCTGGGACCCACAATGTCATAAGTTAAAATGACAGCTGGATGAGCACGGGCAAAAGCTGGTACTCATATATTGCTGGAGTGCATTTGGGATGGACTCTTTTAATATATAATGGTACAGTGGGTGTTAGAAAGTAGCATTTGCAAATTGCTACCAGGAAATGGGAATTCAGGAAAACAGTTCCTTTTAAAAGCTAAACTAAATAAGTTAAATCTTTGGTGTAAGTTCATCAGGGAAAATTTCTGAATTCTCTAATTGTAGTGGCTACTTGCTGCAGATAAAAAATTATTTCTCTGTTTTATGTTAAGCTTACAACTACTTGGCACTGAATGAAAAGGATTATTTCCTTTCTGGTGAATAATCCAAAACTTGTTCTCACCCAGACATGCTTTCTCCCAGAAAGGGACTAAATTGCAAGAAAAGGCCTAAAATAATAATGAAGAAAGTATCTGTTTTGATTTGTAGTAGAAACTGCTTTCTTTCTATAGGTCAGATGAAAACAAAACATTTTTGAAAATTAATGTTTTTCATTAAATTTTCATTCACTGATGGTACAAACCCTTGTGTAACAGCAATGTCCCCTTGTCCTCTGCCAGCCTTTTTTGCCAGCGCTGTCACATCACATCACTAGGGATCCTCCCTTGGACATCCTTTTTTTTTCAGGAGTAATGGATTTGACTGAACCACAGCAAGAAATGGTGCTCCTCGGGTAGAACAGATTTCTGCTCACTCGTGTTTTGTGCCACCTTATTTCACTGTGCAGTGTCACAGTGGAATGTGGTGACGATTAGGTGAGACCTTCTCTGGAGTTAAACCTTCTGCTTGGCAGAAATTAGTGACAACAGCAAAGCGTCAGGCAAGAGCACCAAAGCACGGTCTTTTCTTCACTGACTTACTGCCTCCAGTGCCCTCTTCCTCAACCCCTAGCTGTGCTTCTGGCTCACCACAAACTACACTACTTTTC
>NW_024527166.1:0-1004 GCF_017590135.1 Pyrgilauda ruficollis
CCATTTGGCTGCCTTTGACTCGTGCTAATATTGGAATTCCAACACATCTAGCACAGCAGCACTCGGAGGCAGCGTGATTTCATTCAGGCCATGACATTCCACTATCAGCCTCTAGTCCCCATTAGACTTTTGCACTGGCTACATGGGGCTGGTAGAAACATATCATCAACTACATTTGGATGGTAATAAAATGTTGTAGTTGCCACCCATTTATAGAATCAACCATAAAAATGCAAGGTTGGAAAAATATGACAAAAAACACATATTAACAAAATTATTATTTGGTGTCTCATTATATAGCTATAACATTTCATTTTCATTTCATGAAATGCCTGAGTGGCTTTCTGTAGTGGTGACTGAGCAAGCAATGGAGTCATTGCTAGGAAAACTCCTGTTTTTCACTATTGAAAGCTGAAATTAATGTTATAATGGATTATAACTGTTCAGCAACTGGATTATTAATGTTCACTAATCCAGCCATTACTCATTTCTGTGAATGAGTACTGAATATTTCCTTATGTCTTTTTCTTTATCTGCAACATTTTACAATTAACATTATCCTTCTTACACAGGTATAAAACCATTATCAGCTTTCTATTATTCCTGCATTATATTGTTATTGGGGTGCATTATTTTTTGGGGATTTTTTTACTTTTCTTTATTTTTTTCTTTAAAACTCCTTGAAGAGCTCATTCTCTTAGACCATTTAAGGCTAACTTGATACCTTTTGAACCTCCATGAGCACTTCAAACTGAAGTACTTTTTGTTGCTTGCTGTAAATACTGAATGTTTGACTGCAGTCTTAGGTGACTTAGTAATCCAATCAGAAAATTAAGAACTGCTGCTGCCAAATTACTCATGCAATTCACATTTTATTATTGGCTGCTGAACAAGAGGTTTCAGTCTCACACTTTAGATACTACTCAAGTGAAAGCTCTAAAAGTTCTGCTAATATAATAATCATAGAATCACAGAATGTATAAGGCTGGAAGGGACCACAGTGG
>NW_024527167.1:0-32156 GCF_017590135.1 Pyrgilauda ruficollis
CCACCATGGCACAACCACGGCCACCACCACTCAACCATAGCCATCACAACCCAACCATGGCCACCATGACCCAACCATGGCCACCATGACCCAACTACGGTCACCATGACCCAACCACGGCCATCATGACCCAACCATGGCCACCATGACCCAACCATGGCCATCATGACCCAACCACGGCCACCACAACACAACCATGCCCACCATGGCACAACCACGGCCACCACCACTCAACCATAGCCATCACAACCCAACCATGGCCACCATGACCCAACCATGGCCACCATGACCCAACCCCTGCCACCATGACCCAACCATGGCCACCACCACCCAACCACGGCCATCATGACCCAACCACGGCCACCATGACTCAACCACAACCAACACAACCCAACCATGACCACCACAACCCAACCACGGCCACCACCACCCAACCACGGCCACCACCACCCAACCACAGCCACCACCACCCAACCACGGCCACCATGGCACAACCATGGCCACCACGACCCAACCACGGCCACCACGACCCAACCACGGCCACCACAACCCAACCATGGCCACCACGACCCAACCATGGCCACCACAACCCAACCACGGCCACCACAACCCAACCATGGCCACCATGACCCAACCATGGCCATCACAACCCAACCATGGCCACCACGACCCAACCATGGCCACCACAACCCAACCACGGATTAACGAACCCCATAAATTACAACCCCCCCCACCAGACACCCCGAAATCGGGAGGGGGGGGGTCCCACACCTGCCCCTCCCCCACCCCTGGACTGGGGGGTCACTTCTAAACTGGGGGGGTCACCCTCGACTTGGGGGTCACCCCAAATTCAAGGGTCAGAGCCTGGTTTGGGGATCAACCCCCCAATTTAAGGGTGTCACCCAATTTAAGGATTTCACCCCAATTAAGGGGTTCCCCCCAGTTTAGGGGTCAGCCCCAGTTTGGGGGTTGCCCCCTCTGAACTTTGGGGGTCCAGTTCAATTCAGGGGCTCCCCCTCAGTCTTGAGGATCTCTCCAATTTCAGGGGTGACCCCAATTTAGGGGTGACCCCAAATTTAGCCATCACCACCCTTTGGTGTCACCCCAATTTCAGGGTCACCCCAACAGTCTATGAGGATCTGAGGGGTGACAACAGCCCTGTCCCCACCGGAACTTGGGGTGACCATCCCGATCTCATTTCCATTTGGGGGTGACAACCCCGTCACCGTTGGGAATTAGGGTCACCCTCAACGCCTGTGGTGTTTGGGGGGTGACAACCCCATTCCCAAGGAAATTCGGGTGTCACCCCCACAACTGTTTTGGGTTTTGTTGGGGTGACAACCCCGACCCCGTTTCAATGTGGGGGTGACAACGTTCCTGTGTAAATTTTGGGGTCACCCCCACAGCCTGTGGGGTTTGGGGGTGACACAACAACCCTGTCCCCATATCGAGGTGGGGATTTTGGGGTGACAACAACCCCGACCCCATCAGAATTTGGGGGTTTTGGGATGACAACAACCCCGACCCCATCAGAATTTGGGGGTTCAGGGGGTGACACCCCCAACCCCGTATCCATGTGAGGGTTTGGGGGGTGACAACCACCACATCCCCAAATCAATTTTGGGGTCAGCCCCACGGCCTGTAGGGTTTGGGGGTGACTACAACCCCGTCCCCGTATCCACATGAGGTTTTTGGGGTGCAACAACAACCCCATCCCCACATGGATCTGGGGGTCACCCCCATGGCCTGAGGGGTTTTTTTGGGGGGTGCCACCCCCGTCCCCACAGGCTGACCCTCAGTTGTCGTCGTCGCTGTCGTCGGGGCTGATGGCCGGGCTGGTGAGGCTGTAGGTGGGCGACGTGGGGCTGTAGCCAGGGGACGTGGGGCTGTACGTGGAGCCCTTGGGCGACGTGGGGCTGTAGGTGGGGGACGTGGGGCTGTACTTGGGCGACGTGGGGCTGTAGGTGGGCGAGGTGGGGCTGTACTTGGGCGACGTCGGGGTGTAGACGGGCGAGGTGGGGCTGTAGGTGGGCGAGGTGGGGCTGTACTTGGGTGACGTGGGGCTGTACTTGGGGGACGTGGGGCTGTACTTGGGCGAGGTCGGGGTGTACTCGGGGGAGCTGGGCGTCGGGCTGTAACTCGGCGATGTCGGGCTGTAGCTGGGCGAGGTGGGGCTGTAACTGGGGGAGGTCGGGCTGTAGCTTGGGGACGTGGGGCTGTAACTGGGTGAAGTGGGGCTGTAACTTGGCGAGGTGGGGCTGTAACTGGGAGAGGTGGGGCTGTAACTGGGAGAGGTTGGGCTGTAGTTGGGTGAGGTGGGGCTGTAACTGGGGGAGGTGGGGCTGTAACTGGGAGAAGTGGGGCTGTAGCTGGGGCTCTGTGGGGTGTAGCCCCCCGGCGACCGCGGCTCGTAGGCGGGGGACGTCGGGCTGTAGCTGGGGGACATGGCCCCACCTGCGGAGAGGGGACAGGAGGTCAGGAGGGTGATGGGGGGGTGGTTGAGGTGTTGTAGAGGGTTGTGAGGCCCTTTGAAATGTTGTTCAGGTGTTGTGGGGCTGTTGGAGTGTTGGGGTGTTGGGGGTCCCTTTGAGGTGTTAATCAGGTGTTGGAGGTGTTGGGGGTCCCTTTGAGGTGGTGTTGGGGTGTTGTAGAGTGTTGTGAGGCCCTTTGAGATGTTGTTCGGGTGTTGTGGGGCTGTTGGAGGTTTTGGGGGTCCCTTTGGGGTGTTGTTTGGGTGTTGTGGGGCTCAGTGAGGGGGTGTTATGGGACTGTTTTGGGGTGTTATGGGATGGTGTTAGGGGTTACAGGGTGTTTTGCATTATTTGAGGTTATTTTAGGGCTATTTCAGGGTGTTTTACAGTGTTAGAGGATGTTTAGGGTGTTGTTACAGGTTACAGGGTGCTCTCTGGGCGTTTTGGGTTATTTTCTATTATTTTAGGGGTGTTTTAGGGTGTTACAGGGTGTTTCAGTGTGTTGTTAGGTCTTACAGGGTATTTTGGGCAATTTTAAGGGTATTTCAGGGTATTTTAGGGTGTTTGGGGGTGTTTCAGTGTGTTCTGGGTATTGCTGGAGGTTGCATGGTGTCTTACAGGTATTTTTGGGATATTTTAGGGTGTTACAGGGTGTTTCAGGGTGTTGTTAGGTGTTACAGGGTATTTTATGGGTATTTTAGGTTATTTCAGGGTATTTTGGGGTGTTTTTGGGGCTGTACTCACCGGGGGAGGGGATGTAGGGGCTGGAGGGGCCGGGTGACCCCGGCGAGCCGGGCGTGGGTGACCAGGCCGGGGAGTAGCCGGGGCTGAACCCGGAGGCGTCGGAGGCGGCGCTGGGGGAGAACCCGGCCCCGCCCGGGGTCATGCCGCTGCCTGTGGGGGAAAAGGGGGTCAGGGGCACCCCAAAACCAGCCTAGGACCACAAAACCACCCCCAAACACAACCTGGGACCCCCAAACCACCCCCAAATACACCCCAGGACCCCAAAACCACCCCCAAACACAACCTGGGACCCCAAAACCACCCCCAAATACACCCCAGGACCCCAAAACCACCTCCAAACACAACCCGGGCCCATCCTGCTGCCTGTGGGGGAAAACGGGGTCAGGGGGACCCCTCATCATCCCCAATGCACCCCAGGACACCCCAAATTCCCCCCACAGCCATCGCAGTGACCCACACTTTACCCCAGACCCCTTCAAACACCCCTCCCAGTCCCTCCCAGTCCCTCCCAGCGCCGCACGCACCCACGCTGGGGGACCAGGCGCCGTAGGCCGGGGTGGCCCCCTGGTTCCAGGGGGTCATGGCTGGGGACATCCCCCCCATGGGGCTGGGGGCCGAGCCGAAGAACATCCCGGTGGCTGCGGAGAGAGCGGGGTCAGGGGCACCCCAAAAAAATGGGGGGACCCCAAAATATGAGAATATCAGCATCTGGGGGGCACCAACATGTGGGGGACCCCAAAATCTGGGGGACATCAACATGTGGGGGACACTAAAATATGGGGGACATTAACATCTGGGGGACACCAGGTGACCAGAGCTGGGACATGGTGGTGGTGGCCATGGTGACATCCGGGGTCTTTGTGTCACCATCACCCTCGGGGTGTCCCCAACTGTTCCCCCATGGACCCAAAATCTGGGGGTGACCCCAACATTTGGAGGACATCAACATCTGGGGGACACCAGGTGACCAGAGCTGGAACACGGTGGTGGCCATGGTGACACTGGGGGTCTTCATGTCACCATCATCACAACCCTAACTCCTCCCTTGTAGGATCAAGTCCTGGTGTACCCCAAAATCTGCACGGACCCCAAAATCTGAGGCTGTCCCCTCTTGCCATGGGACACCCAGAACCGGCCAATGAGCACCATGACCTTGAAGGTCTTTGTGCCACCACCCTTGGGGTGTCCCCAGCTGCTCCTGGAGGAACCTGGCCACCATTCCAAGGGGTGTCCCCAGTTTTCCCAGGGGGTGTCCCCATTTTGCCAGGGGGTGTCCCCATTTTGCCAGGGGGTGTCCCCAGGGTTTTGGGGACTCACAGCCGCCGACGCCGAGGCCGGGCAGGGCGCTGGGGATCTCCATGCCGTGCTTGCACTTCTCGGCGTCCAGCAGGAGATCGAAGCAGCCGGTGCCGGCCGGGGCCAGCTGGCCCAGCATGATGTTCTCGGACACGCCCTTCATGGGGTCACTCTCCCCGTGGGCAGCTGCTTCCATCAGGACATCGACCTGAGTGGGGGGACACCCCAAAATCAGCTTCAGCTTTTAAATGTCTTTTTTGAATCCCAAATCCTGTAAAATGTCCATAGAATGCCCCATTCCCACCCACAAACCCCTCTCCCATCCCATTCCTACCCCATTCCCAGCCCCCAATACCCCATTCCCACCTCAAACCTCAATTCCCACCCCAATTCCCAAACCCCATTCCCATCCCAATCCTCACCCCAATTCCCACTCTCACCCCAATCCCCATTCCCACCCCACTCCCCCATTCCCACTCCACTCCCACCCCCATTCCTATTCCCACCCCAATCCCTACACCACTCCTACCCCAATTCCTGTTCCCACCCCATTCCCAAATCCCATTGTCCCCATTGTCCCCGCACCATCTCCTCGAAGGAGCACTTCACGAGGGGCCCGGTGTCCTGGCAGTTCCCAAACCCCATTCCCACCCCAATCCTCCATTCTCAAACCCCATTCCCTTCCCAAACCCCATTCCCAAACCCCATTCCTGATCCCGTTCCCGCACCGTCTCCTCGAAGGAGCACTTCACAAGGGGCCCGGTGTCCTGGCAGTTCCCAAACCCCATTCCCACCCAATTCCCCGTTCCCAAACCCTGTCCGCACTCCAATTCCCATTCCCAAACCCCATTGTCCCCATTGTCCCCGCACCATCTCCTCGAAGGAGCACTTCACGAGGGGCCCGGTGTCCTGGCGGTTCCCAAACCCCGTTCCCATTCCCAAACCCCGTTGTTCCCGCACCGTCTCCTCGAAGGAGCACTTCATGAGGGGCCCGGTGTCCTGGCGGTTGACGCCGTGCCGGGTGATGGCCATCAGGTGTCCCCGGGACGTCATGGTGTCGCACAGCAGCGCCAGGTGCCGGTAGTTGACGTAGGAGCCGTCGAAGGAGATGACGTGGTAGAGCTCCCGCTCCAGCGCCTTCCGCACCGCCTCGATCCCCAGAACCTGCGGGGTGAGGGGGCTGTCAGGGGGGACCCCAAATCCAGGGGGTGGGAGTTCCCCAAATCCAGGGGTGGGAAATCCCAAAACCAGGGGGTGGGAGTTCCCCAAATCCAGGGGGTGGGAAATCCCAAATCCAGGGGCGGGAAATCCGTCCTTCACCCCCCAGGTGTGTCCCTCACCCCCCAGGTGTCCCCAGATGACTCACGGTGAAGATCTCCACCATGAGGACCATGATGTCCCTCAAACCCCAGCCCAGGGTTGTCCCTGACCCCCAGGGGTCCCCAGGTGACTCACGGTGAAGATCTCCACGATGTCGTTGGAGGTGGTGCGCACGGGGTCCACGTCCTTCTCGCTCAGCACCCGCATGAGGCTGACGCCGTCGGTCTCCAGGATCCACTCCTGGAGAGCCTTGAACTCCCCGTCCTCGGTGATGATGATCTTCTTCTTGTTGTCCGTCTGCGGCAGGTGCATGTACACCTGGGCAGGCGGGGACAGGTGTCACCATGGTGTCACCACGGGTGTCTAAAGGTCTCTTGGAACCTCCTAAAAGTCTCCATGGAGAACTCCTGATGCTCCTCAAGATCTACCTGGAGATCTTGAACCCCCAGAGCACCTGGTAGTACCCAAAGACCTTCTCAGGTGCCCACAGGTGTCACCAGGGACCATCCTGGATCTTCTAAAGGTCTCCTGGAACCTTCTAAAGGTCACCATGGAGCTCTCCAGGTATCTCTGGAGACCTTCTATCCCTTCATGGACCCCTCCAGGTGTCCCCAAGCCAGCCCAGGTGTCCCCAAGCCCCCCCAGGTGTCCCCACCTTGCTGATCTGCTCGATGCCCTGCAGGGTCATGTCCGTCAGCATGTTGGACTCGATGCAGCGCAGGAAGACGTCGTCGTCCATCTTGTCCACCACCTCCTCCTCCTGGGGACACGGCGGGGGACAGGTGACGCCCAGGCCATCCCAGGTGTCCCCTGAGGTGTCCCCTGAGGTGTCCCCAGGTCCCTGCCCACCTCCTGCATCTTGTTCTCGTCGCTGTTCATGATGCGGATGCGCAGCACCAGCTTCTCGGCGTTGTCGTCGTTGAAGATGCAGTTGAGGTCGTCACCAAAGCCTGGGAGGGGACACGGGGTGGGGACAGGGTCACCTCCAAGGTCACGGCACCCAAGGGACTTCCAGGGTGTCCTCAAAGATCTGCCAGGAACCCTCAAAGCTCCTCCAGGCTCATCCAGAACTCCTTAAAGAGCCCTCAGATGCCTTCAAGGGTCACCCAAGACCCTCAAAAAGCTCCTCAGATGTCCTCAAAACTCATCCATGCCCCTTCAAACCCCCTTCAGGTATCTCAAAAGCTGCTCAGATGCCCTCAAAACTCACACAAGTCACCTCAAACCTCTTCCAGGATTCCCAAACCCCCTCCAAGACCCCTGAAAGCTGCTCAGATGCCCTCAAAACTAATCCAGGTCACCTCAAACCCCCTTCAGGTCCTTCAGAAGCTGCTCAGATGCCCTCAAACCTCCTCCAGATCCCTCAAAAGCCCTTCCAGACTCACCCACAAGACCCCAAAAGTTCCTCAGATGCCTTCGAAACTCATCCAGGTCACCTCAAACCCCCTTCAGGCCCCTCAAAAGTTCCTCAGATGCCTTCAAAACTCATCCAGGTCACCCCAAACCCCCTCCAGGTCCTCCCAAACCCCCCCAATCCCCCCCGGGGCCCGCACCCGGCCCACCCACCGGCGTTGATCTTCTCGGCGATCTGCTCCATGGTCAGCTTGCGGTCGGTCATGTGCTTGCGGTCCAGCTCGACGCGCAGCAGCCACGGCGAGATGCGGCTGACGTCGAAGTCGGGCATCTCGTAGTAGACGTTGACCCACTCCTGGTCCTCGGCCACCACCGTGCTCTGAGGGTTGGGGTCGTAGTAGATGGCGGTGTTGGCCGTCACCTTGCGCAGCGTGGTGTGCTCCAGGCGGCACAGGATGTCCTGGGGACATTGGGGACAGTCAGGGGACAGAGGGACATTGGGTGTGGTATGCTCCAGGTGGCACAGCATGTCCTGAGGGGACAAAGACATGGGGGCACAGAGGGGACAAAAAGCCACAGGGCCACCATGGGGATACAAAGCCATGGAGCCACCACGGGGCTGAGGGTGAGGGGACACAGAAGTGACAAAGCCACAGGGCCACCACAGGGACACGAAGCTATGGAGCCACCACAGGGCCATGGGGACAAGGAGGTGACACAAACCCACAGGGCCACCACAGGGCTGTGAGGACACAAACCCACGGGGCCACCAGCAGACCACCCCAGCCCCCCCGCTGCTGTCCCCAGCGTGTCCCCAGGTGCCACCTTGGCACGCTCGGCGTCGCGGGCGCTCTGGCCCAGCAGGAACACGGTGAGTGACGGCGTCTTGGGCTTCTTGGAGATGTTGATGAGCTCCTTGAGGCGGGGGACGCCCAGGGTGACGTTCTTGGCCGACACCCCCGCGTAGTGGAAGGTGTTGAGGGTCATCTGCGTGGCCGGCTCGCCCAGGGACTGCGCGGCCAGCGCGCCCACCATCTCACCGGGGTGGGCCTGAGGGGACACGGGGACAGCACTGTCACAACCCCAGAGTGACCCTAAATCATCTCAACAGGGTGGGCCTGAGGGGACACGGGGACAGCACTGTCACAACCCCAGAGTGACCCCAAACCATCTCACCGGGGTGGGCCTGAGGGGACACGGGGACAGCACTGTCACAACCCCAGAGTGACCCTAAATCATCTCAACAGGGTGGGCCTGAGGGGACACGGGGACAGCACAGTGTCACAGCAGGGTCACCAAACCCCAGAGTGACCCCAAACCCCAAGAATGACCCCAAAGCCCATTCTCACGATGGCCTGGTTGAACTTGGACTCGATCTCGCCCAGCAGCCAGTCGAAGGTGACCCCAAACCCCAAATACTGACCCCAAACCCCCAAGGATGACCCCAAAGCCCATTCTCATCATGGCCTGGTTGAACTTGGACTCGATCTCGCCCAGCAGCCAGTCGAAGGCACCTCCAGAAGTGACCCCAAACCCCCAAGGATGACCTCAAGGCCCCCAAGGATGACCCCAAACACCCCAAAGCCCGTTCTCACGATGGCCTGGTTGAACTTGGACTCGATCTCGCCCAGCAGCCAGTCGAAGGTGACCCCAAACCCCAAACACTGACCCCAAACCCACCCAAAACCCCAAGAATGACCCCAAAGCCCGTTCTCACGATGGCCTGGTTGAACTTGGACTCGATCTCGCCCAGCAGCCAGTCGAAGGCCTCCCCGCTGAGCCGGAACTCCTCCACCATGCGGCGGCTGCAGAGCGTGGAGCGCAGGTGGATGTTGAAGAGCAGCGTCGCGTTCTCCTGCGCCTGCCGGCTCAGCGGGTCCTCCCCGTTGACGATCACCAGCTTGCGGCTCAGCTCCTTCACCCCTGAGGGGACAGCATGGTCACAGGGGGGTCCCAAGGATGGCCAGAACCTTCCAGAGCATCTCCAAACCCATCACAGCTTCTTGAGGGAACTCCAGAACCTTCCTGAGGGACTCAAGAACCTCCAGAACCTTCCTGAGGGACTCAAGGACCTGCATGAACCTTCCAGAGCATCCCCAAACCCATCACAGCTTCCCGAGGGACTCAAGAACTTCCAGAACCTTCCAGAGCATCCCCAAACTCATCACAGCTTCCTGAGGGACTCAAGGACCTCCAGAACATTCTTGAGGGACTCAAGGATCTCCAGAACCTTCCTGAGGGACTCAAGAACCTCCAGAACCTTCCTGAGGGACCCCAAACCCATCACAGCTTCCTGAAGAACTCAAGGATCTCCAGAACCTTCCTGAGGGACTCAAGAACCTCCAGAACCTTCCTGAGGGACCCCAGAGCGTGCTCCACTCACCCTCCACCACCTTGACCGGGTGCAGGTCCGAGGGCAGCCGGGAGTTGATGTGGAAGATCTTCTGCGCGTTCCAGATCATGCGGAGCAGGTTACAGGGGAGCACCACCTGGGGGGAGAGGAACCCCAAAAAAGGGGGTCAGAACCCCAAAAATGGGGGAGAAGAACCCAAAAAACGAGGGTTAGAACCCCAAAAACGGGGGAGAAGAACCCCAAAAACGGGGGAGAAGAACCCCAAAAATAGGGAGTCAGAGCCCAAAAATGGGGCATCTCAGTTGGATTTTGGGGTGTCCTGGTTGGATTTCAAGGACGTTTTGGGATGTCCTGGTTGGAATTTGGGGTTTTGGGTCATTCCAGTTGGATTTTGGGTCATTCCAGTTGGATTTTGGGGTATCTCAGTGGCATTTTCGGATATCTCAGTGGGGTTTTGAGGTATCTCCGTAGGGTTTTGGGATGTCTCAGGTGTTTTTGGGGTGGATTTTGGCATCACCTTGCTGTCCCTGGTGGGGAAGATGACCCTGAGGACCTCCATGCATCCCCAAAAGGGGAATCTGGGATGCTCTGGGTGGATTTTGGGTATCTCGGTTGGGTTTTGGGGTATCTTGGTGGGTTTTTGAGGTATCTCAGATGGGTTTTGGGGTATCTCAGTAGGGTTTTGGGGTATCTCGGATGAGTTTTGGGGTATCTCGGTTGGGTTTTGGGGTATCTTAGTTGGGTTTTGGGGTATCTCAGATGGGTTTTGGGGTGCCCCAGGTGTTTTGAGGGTTTGGGGATCCTGGAGGTCCCCAGGAGGCATCTGGGATGGATTTGAGGTCTCCAAGAGGCATCTGGGGAGGGTTTGGGGTCTCCAGGAGGCATCTGGAGAGGGTTTGGGGATCCTGGAGGCATCTGGGATGAGTTTGGGAATCCTGGAGGCATCTGGGGAAGGTTTGAGGATCCTGGAGATCCCCAGGAGGCATGTGGGGAGGGTTTGGGGACCTCCAGGGAGTATCGGTCATGGGTTTGGGGTCTCCAGAGGGCAACTAGGGAAGATTTGGGGTCTCCAGGAGGCATCTAGGGAGGGTTTGGCATCTGGGGAGGGTTTGGGGGTCTCCAGAAGGCATCTGGGGAGGGTTTGGGGACCTCCAGGGAGCAGCGGTGATGGGTTTGAGGTCTCCAGAGGGCATCTGGGGAGGATTTGGGGCCCTCAAGGTTTCCACACTGGAATTTTGGGGTGCTGGAGGTCCCTTGGGTGGAATTTTGGACTCCTGAAAGCCCCACGGTGACGTTCCGGGGACACTGACCGGTCTCGGCCGTCTTCACGGCCGTGTCGATGAGGCCCTCGCGGCCACCCATGGCGTGGAAGAAGAACTCGGTGGGGGTGAGGCCGGCCAGGTAGGAGTTCTCCACAAAGCCGCGGCTCTCGGGGCCGTAGTCGTCCTTGATGAAGTGCGGCAGCGTCCGGTGCTTGAAGCCGAACGGGATCCGCTTGCCCTCCACGTTCTGCTGCCCCACCACCGCGATCACCTGAGGGGACACCGGGCGGGGACGTTGGGGACATCTCCCGAAATCAGCTCAGAAGCTCAAGAAAATCAAAAACGCTCCATGGAACTCCACAGGAACCACTCAAAAGCTCCTGAGATCCTCCAGGAACCACCCCAAATCTCCTGTAGAATCTCCAGGAACTGCCCCAAACCCTCTGAGATCATCCAGGAACCACCTAAACCTCCTGAGATCCTTCAGGAACCACCCCAAACCCCCTGAGATCCTCCAAGAACCACCCCAAACCCCACACAGAGGCCCCCCAAGACCTTCTGGAACGCCCCAAACCTGGGAGATGTTGATCTTGGAGCCCTTGGCCCCCGAGACCACCATGGATTTGAAGTTGTTGTACTCGGACAGGGATTTCTGGGCAGAGGAGCCGGTCTTGTCACGGGCGTCGTTGAGGATCCTGTTCACCTGGTTCTCAAAGGTCTGGCGCAAGGTGTTGCCTGGGGTGGGCTCCAGCTCGTTGTTGTGGGCCTTCTCGATCACCTGGAGACCCCAAAAACCACCCCAAAAGGGTCAGTGGGGAGTCCCGAAACTCCCTGATGGCCAAAACCACCAGAGAACCTCAAAAAAACCCAAAAAACTCCACAGGAACCAACCAGAACACCCAAGATCCTCCAGAAACCACCCCAAACCCTGTATGGAGCACCCCAAGACTTTCTGGAACCTCCCAAACCTGGCAGATGTTGGTCTTGGACCTCCTGGTGCCCAAAATCATCTCAAGAACCTCAAAAAAATCCCAAAAACTCCACAGGAATCTCCAGGAACCCCCTGAGATCCTCCAGGAACTGCCCCAAACGCCCTGAGATCCTCCAGGAACTGCCTCAAACCTCCTGAGATCCCCCAGGAACCACCCCAAACCTCCTGTGGAATTCCCCAAATTCCCAGAAACCCCCCAAAATCCCACCTCGATGACATCCTGCTTGGCCTTCTTGATGGTGTTCTGGATGTCCTGGTAGGTCTTGGCGTCAGCGATGGAGTCCCCGATGCCGATGGTGTGACCTGGGGGGACACTCGGGGTTCAGGGGGATCCCCCCAAATCTGGGGTCATCTCCAACCCCTCACCCCAAAAAACCAACCCTGGGGCAGGTTCTGGAGTAGTCAAACTTGAACCTGTGGGGACACGGGGACACCTCAGGGACAGCCAGAGGACACCGAAGTGTCACCCACGTCAGGCTGGAGAAGCTTGGGGACACCAAAAAAGCTGGTCCATGTTGGGTAGGAGAAGGTTGGGGACACCAAAACGTGACCAAAGTTTGGGAGGAGAAAGTTGGGGACACCAATGTGGGTCCCAATTTGGGGTGGAAGAGGTTGGGGACATCAAAGTGTCACCCAGGTTGGGCTGGAGCAGCCTGGGGACACCCAAGTATCACCCAGATTTGGGAGGAGCCACTTGAAGACCCCAAAATGTCCCAAACTTCTGGAAGGAGCCACTTGGGGACATCAAGATGGGCCTGAAACCTTGGAAGGAGTTACTTGAAGACCCCAAAATGTTCCCAACTCCTTTGAAGACCCCAAAATGTTCCCAGCTGGGACCATCCCCCAAAATTCCTGAGTCCTCCTTGTCCCCAAAAAAGGGGTCCAAGAACCACCAGGACCTCAAGAAAGGGGTCCAAGGGCCCCAGGGCTCCACCAAGTGGGATTTGAGAAGATCCCTGGGGGACCAAACCCCCATTAGATGCCACCAAGAAGGTTCCCAGTCCCCCCAGTACCCAAAATAGGGGTCCAAGAACCACCAGAACCTCAAAAATGGGGTCCAAGAGCCCCAGGGCTCCACCAAGATGGGATCTGAGAAGGTCCTTGGGTGACCAAACCCCCATTAGATGCCACCAAGAAGGTTCCCAGCCCCCCAGGAGCCCCCAGGACCACGCTGACCCTCGATGAGCAGCCAGTTGTTGATGACAGTCTGGATGTTGCTGTAGAAGAGCCGCGTGGTGTCGTGGCCCATCTCCAGGTAGGAGATGTGCACCAGGGACCCGGCCGACGTCCCCAGGGACTTCTTGCACAGGATGCCCATGATGAGTTCTCCGTTCTCCACGATCACCTGGGGACACCCAAAGAACGTGGTGAGGACATCAAAGATCCAAAAAAACCCCAAAACCCACCTGGAGCACCCCAAAAACACCCCCAGATCACCTCGAGTCTACAAAGCTCTCCCAGATCAAAGCAAGTCCCACCAAAGCCCCCTGAGATCCCACCAAAACCCCTCAAACCACCACAAAGCCCTCTCAGATCCCACCAAAACCCCCTCAGACCACACCAAACTCCCTCAGATCCCACCAAAACACTATGAAACCACCCCAAAGCCCTCTCAGATCCCACCAAAGCCCCCTCAGATCACCTTTCCACCCCACCAAGCCCCCCTAGACCTCCTCAGATGTCCCACCTTGGTGTCCCCAGGGGAGATGTGCTTGTAGGGGCCGCTGTCCTCGTCGTCGGGGTGGGTGCTGTGGGTGCGGATGCAGTTGATGTGGCCAGGGATGATCAGGGAGAAGATTTGCTTCCCTGTCCAGAGCGGCCGCGGCTTCAGGATGGCTGGCTGGGGCACCTTGCCATCCCACGTGGACAGGAACATCAGCAGGTTCATCACCTCACCCTGAGGGACACCCCAAAACTGTCACTAATCAAAGAAATACCCACAGAGAACCCAAAATACCTCAAAGATGTCCCAACCGCCCCCAAAATCCCTGTCCCACGTAGACAGGAACATCAGCAGGTTCATCACCACACCCCTGAGGGACACCCCAAAAACACCCCAAAGATGTCATCAATCACGAAAACCCCACAGAGATCCCAAAACTTCCTGAAAATGTCCTAAAAGTCCCCAAAATCCCCCCAAACCAGACCCTTTCGAGGAAGACGTCCCTCTTGGTGAACTTGTGCATGGCCATCAGTGTGTCCCACCTCAAACACCTGCCCTAAAACCCCTCAAATCACCCCAAACTACCTTGAACCAACCCTAAACCACCTCAAACCAACCCCAAAACCCCCAAAACGGCCCCTCTCCAGGAAGATGTTCCTCTTGGTCAACTTGCACATGGTCATCAGCGTGTCCAACACAACACCACCAGAAACCACCCCAAAACCATGATAAATCACACCAAAACCACCAGAGATGACCTCATGCATGGCCATCAGTGTGTCCCACCTCAAACACCTGCCCTAAAACCCCTCAAATCACCCCAAACTACCTTGAACCAACCCTAAACCACCTCAAACCAACCCCAAAACCCCCAAAATGACCCCAAAACGGCCCCTCTCCAGGACGATGTTCCTCTTGGTCAACTCGCACACGGTCATCAGCGTGTCCAACACAACACCACCAGAAACCACCCCAAAACCACCCTACATCACCTCAAACTAACCCCAAAACGACCCCAAAACGGACCCTCTCGAGGAAGACGTCCCTCTTGGTGAACTTGCGCACGGCCGTCAGCGTGTCCCACCTCAAACACCTGCCCTAAAACCCCTCAAATCACCCCAAAACCACCCTAAACCAACCCTAAATCACCTCAAACTAACCCCAAAACGACCCCAAAACGGACCCTCTCAAGGAAGACGTCCCTCTTGGTGAACTTGCGCACGGCCGTCAGCGTGTCCTGCACGATGCCCATGACGGGCCGGTTGCTCTGGGGGGTGACGATCATCCGGGGCACCATGGCCAGCTCCTGGATCTCCGCCCGCGTCTCCAGCGACTGAGGCAGGTGCAGGTTCATCTCGTCGCCGTCAAAGTCGGCGTTGTAGGGCGTGGTGACACTGCGGGGACATCGGGGACATTGGGGACATTGTGGGGACACTGGGACATTGGGGACGTTGTGCAGACATGGGGCAGGGTCATCTCATCACCATCAAAGTCGGCGTTGTAGGGTTTGGTGACACTGTGGGGACATTGGGGACATTGTGGGGAGGAAGGGGGACATTGGGGACACTGGGGAGACATTGGGGGAACAGGGAGGTTGGGGACATTGTGGGGACATGGGACAGGTTCATCTCGTCACCATCAAAGTTGGCGTTGTAGGGTTTGGTGACACTGTGGGGACATTGGGGACATTGTTGGGACATTGGGGACATTGTGCAGACATGGGGCAGGTTCATTTCATCGCCGTCAAAGTCGGCATCGTAGGGTGTGGTAACGCTGCGGGGACATTTGGGACATTGTGGGGACACTGCGGGGACATTGGGGACACTGAGACATCTGGGACATTGGGGACATTGTGGGGACGCTGGGACATTGGGGACATTGCGCAGACATGGGGCAGGTTCATCTCGTCACCATCAAAGTCGGCGTTGTAGGGCGTGGTGACATTGTGGGGACATTGAGGGGACATCAGGGACATTGGGGACATTGTGGGGACACTGGGACATTGGGGACATTGGGGACATTGTGCAGACATGGGGCAGGTTCATCTCGTCACCATCAAAGTCGGCGTTGTAGGGCGTGGTGACATTGTGGGGACATTGAGGGGACATCAGGGACATTGTGGTGACACACCAGGGATGGGCTCATCTTATCACAGAAGGTGGACCGGGGTACGATTTGGGGTTAATTTTGGGGTTAATTTTGGGGTTTTTGGGGTGTTTTACCTGAGATTCAGACGGAAGGTGGACCAGGGTAGGATTTGGGGTGATTTTGGGGTTCATTTTGGGGTTAATTTTGGGGTGTTTTACCTGAGATTCAGACGGAAGGTGGACCTGGGCAGGATTTGGGGTGATTTTGGGGTTAATTTTGGGGTTTTTGGGGTGTTTTACCTGAGATTCAGACGGAAGGTGGATCAGGGTAGGATTTGGGGTGATTTTGGGGTGAATTTTGGGGTTTTTGGGGTGTTTTACCTGAGATTCAGACGGAAGGTGGATCAGGGTAGGATTTGGGGTGATTTTGGGGTGAATTTTGGGGTTTTTGGGGTGTTTTACCTGAGATTCAGACGGAAGGTGGACCCGGGCAGGATTTGGGGTGATTTTGGGGTGAATTTTGGGGTTTTTGGGGTGTTTTACCTGAGATTCAGACGGAAGGTGGACCAGGGCAGGATCCTGACCCTGTGGCCCATCATGGACATCTTGTGCAGGGTGGGCTGCCGGTTGAAGATGACGATGTCCCCGTCGCACATGTGACGCTCCACCTGTCCCCAAACCCCCCCAAAAGTCAGGGGGATACCCCAAAAATGGGGGACACCCCAAAAACGGCATCTTTCCCCCAAAAATGGGGGGGTCAGAGTGAGGAGAATGAGGGGTTTGGGGTTAAATTCACTTCCTGGTGGTGCTGAAGGCCAAAATTGAGGATTGAACCTCAAATTTCAGAGATTTGAACCCAAAATTATGGATTGAACCCCAAATCTAGAATTGGGAACCCCAAGATCAGGGATTGAGCCCCAAATCCTGAGCTCTGAACCCCAAAATCAGGATTTGAACCCCAAATCCAGAGCTCTGAACCCCAAAATCAGGGACTGATCCCAAAATTCCAGAGCTCTGAACCCCAAAATCAGGGACTGACCCCAAACCCAGGGATCTGAACCCCAAAAACAGGGACTGACCCCAAACCCAGAGCTCTGAACCCCAAAATCAGGGACTGACCAGAAACCACCCCAAAACCATGATAAATCACACCAAAACCACCAGAGATGACCTCAAATTAACACCAAATAATTTCAAATCAACCTAAACACCCCCAAAATGACCCCAAAACGGCCCCTCTCGAGGAAGACGTCCCTCTTGGTGAACTTGCGCACGGCCGTCAGCGTGTCCCACCTCAAACACCTGCCCTAAAACCCCTCAAATCACCCCAAAACCACCCCAAAACCACCCTAAATCACCTCAAACTAACCCCAAAACGACCCCAAAACGGACCCTCTCAAGGAAGACGTCCCTCTTGGTGAACTTGCGCACGGCCGTCAGCGTGTCCTGCACGATGCCCATGACGGGCCGGTTGCTCTGGGGGGTGACGATCATCCGGGGCACCATGGCCAGCTCCTGGATCTCCGCCCGCGTCTCCAGCGACTGAGGCAGGTGCAGGTTCATCTCGTCGCCGTCAAAGTCGGCGTTGTAGGGCGTGGTGACACTGCGGGGACATCGGGGACATTGGGGACATTGTGGGGACACTGGGACATTGGGGACGTTGTGCAGACATGGGGCAGGGTCATCTCATCACCATCAAAGTCGGCGTTGTAGGGTTTGGTGACACTGTGGGGACATTGGGGACATTGTGGGGACATTGGGGACATTGTGGGGATGCTGGGACATTGGGGACATTGCGCAGACATGGGGCAGGTTCATCTCGTCACCATCAAAGTCGGCGTTGTAGGGCGTGGTGACACTGTGGGGACATTGGGGACATTGTGGGGACACTGGGGACATACCAGGGATGGGCTCATCTCATCACAGAAGGTCGACCAGGGCAGGATTCGGGGTGATTTTGGGGTGAATTTTGGGGTTTTTGGGGTGTTTTACCTGAGATTCAGACGGAAGGTGGACCGGGGTACGATTTGGGGTTAATTTTGGGGTTCATTTTGGGGTTTTTGGGGTGTTTTACCTGAGATTCAGACGGAAGGTGGACCAGGGCAGGATCCTGACCCTGTGGCCCATCATGGACATCTTGTGCAGGGTGGGCTGCCGGTTGAAGATGACGATGTCCCCGTCGCACATGTGACGCTCCACCTGTCCCCAAACCCCCCCAAAAGTCAGGGGGATACCCCAAAAATGGGGGACACCCCAAAAACGGCATCTTTCCCCCAAAAATGGGGGGGTCAGAGTGAGGAGAATGAGGGGTTTGGGGTTAAATTCACTTCCTGGTGGTGCTGAAGGCCAAAATTGAGGATTGAACCCCAAATTTCAGAGATTTGAACCCAAAATTATGGATTGAACCCCAAATCTAGAATTGGGAACCCCAAAATCAGGGATTGAGCCCCAAATCCTGAGCTCTGAACCCCAAAATCAGGATTTGAACCCCAAATCCAGAGCTCTGAACCCCAAAATCAGGGACTGATCCCAAAATTCCAGAGCTCTGAACCCCAGAATCAGGGACTGATCCCAAAAGTCCAGAGCTCTGAACCCCAAAATCAGGGACTGACCCCAAACCCAGGGATCTGAACCCCAAAAACAGGGACTGACCCCAAACCCAGAGCTCTGAACCCCAAAATCAGGGACTGACCCCAAACAGCTGTGGGCTCCACACCCAGTTTTTGGCGTCTCCCCGATTTTTGGGATCCCGCTGTGGATTTTGGGGTCCCTCCCCGGATCTGGGGGTTTTGGGGTGCTGACCTTGTAGCCGATCTGCAGGTGGAGGTCGCTGGGTTTGGGGTGGAAGCGGAGGTCGATCCTGTCCCCGTTGTCCCTGATGATGTACTTGGCCCCCGGGTACTGACTGTTCCCCCTGCGCACCAGCTCCTGCAGCCTGAGGGGGTTTTGGGGTCAATTTTGGGGATTTTGGGGCTCTGGGAGTCACCTCACAGCTCTCAGAGTCACCTCGAGGAGGATCAGTGGGGTTTAAAGGGTGTTTGGGGTGGTTTTGGGTTATTGGGATTTGCTCAAAATTACCAAAGGTCACGTAGGTGGCGATGGAGCAGGGGACATCAGCACTAAACCCCCCAAACTCCCCCTAAATCACCCCAAACCCCTAAAAATCCATCCCAAACCCCCTACAAACCCCAGAGCTCTGAACCCCAAAATCAGGGACTGATCCCAAAATTCCAGAGCTCTGAACCCCAAAATCAGGGACTGACCCCAAACCCAGAGCTCTGAACCCCAAAATCAGGGACTGACCCCAAACCCAGGGATCTGAACCCCAAAATCAGGGACTGACCCCAAACCCAGAGCTCTGAACCCCAAAACCAACAATCACCCCCCCGCAGCTGTGGGCTCCACACCCAGTTTTTGGCGTCTCCCCGATTTTTGGGATCCCGCTGTGGATTTTGGGGTCCCTCCCCGGATCTGGGGGTTTTGGGGTGCTGACCTTGTAGCCGATCTGCAGGTGGAGGTCGCTGGGTTTGGGGTGGAAGCGGAGGTCGATCCTGTCCCCGTTGTCCCTGATGATGTACTTGGCCCCCGGGTACTGACTGTTCCCCCTGCGCACCAGCTCCTGCAGCCTGAGGGGGTTTTGGGGTCAATTTTGGGGATTTTGGGGCTCTGGGAGTCACCTCACAGCTCTCAGAGTCACCTCGAGGAGGATCAGTGGGGTTTAAAGGGTGTTTGGGGTGGTTTTGGGTTATTGGGATTTGCTCAAAATTACCAAAGGTCACGTAGGTGGCGATGGAGCAGGGGACATCAGCACTAAACCCCCCAAACTCCCCCTAAATCACCCCAAACCTCTAAAAATCCATCCCAAACCCCCTACAAACCCCATAAACCCATCCCAAACCCCCTACAAACCCCCTAAATCCATCCCAAATCCCCTACAAACCCCATAAATCCATCCCAAACCCCCTACAAACCCCATAAATCCATCCCAAACCCCCTACAAACCCCATAAATCCATCCCAAATCCCCTACAAACCCCATAAACCCATCCCAAACCCCCCCAAAGCCCACCTGCTGATGTTGAAGGGGGTGACGGGTCTCACCAAAGGTCACGTTGGCGGCGATGGGAGTACACCACACCCACCCCAAACCTCCATAAATCCACCCCAAACCTCCATAAATCCACCCCAAACCCCCTACAAACCCCATAAATCCATCCCAAACCTCCCCAAAGCCCACCTGCTGATGTTGAAGGGGGTGACGATCTCGGCGAAGGTCACGTTGGCGGCGATGGAGCGCGGCACACCCACCCCAAACCTCCATAAATCCACCCCAAACCTCCATAAATCCACCCCAAACCCCCTACAAACCCCATAAATCCATCCCAAAACCCCCCCAAAGCCCACCTGTCGATGTTGAAGGGGGTGACGATCTCGGCGAAGGTCATGTTGGCGGCGATGGAGCGCGGCACGCCCACCTGGTCGATGGCCAGGTTGGGGTCGGGGGTGATGACGGTGCGGGCGGAGAAATCCACGCGTTTCCCCATCAGGTTGCCCCGAACCCGACCCTCCTTCCCCTTCAGCCGCTGCTTCAGGGACTTGAGGGGGCGCCCCGACTTCTGCATGGCCTGGGGGAGGAGAAATTGGGGGGTCAGGAGGGGTTGGAACCCCAAAATCACCCTAAAAATCCAAAATCCACCGGGAGACACAAGTTGATCTCTCCCGGGAATGTCCTCAGCTCCAGCTGGGACTTTGGGCTCTATGTCTGTTTATCCCCCGTCTCTGTCCCATCTGGGACACCCCAAAATCCCCCTGTGACCCCTCAAAACCCCTCCATGACACCCCAAAACCTCTCTGTGACCCCCCTAGACTGTCCCGGACCCTGGGCAGCTCCTTATCCACCATGGTGGCCACGTGAAACTGCAGCACCTTGACGTCCTCGGCGATGACTTGGGGACACACCATCCACTCGGGCCGGGCGAATTTGGGGTCCATGCCCAGCACGAAGCACTCCTCGTCCGAGATGCGCTTGAAGATCTCGTGCACGCGCTCGGGGCTCAGCAGGATCTTCTTCTCCTGGGAGTCCTCGTTGACGTGCTTCCACTCGGCGTACAGCTCCAGCCCCGAGCGGCGGATGCGCGGCTGGTAGCGCCCGCAGCCGCCGTGGCCCTAAAATGGGGGAAAAAGGGGGGGAAATGGGGTTATTGGGGTGAAAAATGGGGCTACCGGGGTGAAAAATGGGGTTATTGGGGTGAAAAATAGGGTTATTGGGGTGAAAAAATGGAGCTACTGGGGTGAAAAATGGGGTTACTGGGGTCAAAATGGGGTTATTGGGGTCAAAAATGGGGTTATTGGGGTGAAAAATGGGGCTACCAGGGTGAAAAACGGGGTTATTGGGGTGAAAAATGGGGCTACTGGGGTGAAAAACGGGGTTATTGGGGTCAAAAATGGGGTTACTTGGGTTAAAAATGGGAATTATTGGGACTAGCAACGGGCTGATAGCGCCCACAGCCACCGTGGCCCTAAAATGGGGGAAAAAGGGGGGGAAATGGGGTTATTGGGGTGAAAAACGGGGTCATTGGGGTCAAAAATGGGGTTACTTGGGTTAAAAATGGGGTTATTAAGGGTGAAAAATGGGGTTATTGAGGTTACAAGAGGGGCTGGTACCACCCTCAGCTGCCGTGGCCCTGAAGCGGGGAAAAATGGGGTTATTGGGGTTGAAAATGGGGAAAAAGGGTGAAAAATGAGATTATTTGGGTCAAAAAGGGGAATTATTGGGAAGAAAAATAAGAATTATTTGGGTTAGCAACAGGGGCTGGTGCTGCCTGCAGCCACCGTGGCCTTGGAACGGGGAAAAGGAGAAAGAATGGGCCACAAACAGAACTTTTGGGGCCAAAACCAGAAGATTTGGGGCCACAAATGAGAATTCTGGGGATACGAATGAGGATTTTGTGCCACAAACAGAAGTTTTGGGGCCACAAACGGGGATTTTGGGGCCACTGAGGAGGATTTTGGGGTGCCCACCTTCTCCTTGGTGAGGTCCTCGTCGCCTTCGGGCTGCTCCACCCCAAACTTGTGGTCCATCTCCTCGCCCCCCTCGCAGATGTTCTTGCCCTTGCACAGGTCGTAGACGTGGGTCAGCCTCTTCTTGGGCTGCCCCTTGGACTTGCCCAGGATGTCCTTGATTTTGGGGTTGTTCTGCACAAAAAAACCGCAGGTTTGGGGTCAGAAAATGCCACTTTGGGGTCACAAAATGCCATTTTGGGGTCACATTGTGGTTTTGGGGTCAGAAAAGGTGATTTTGGGTGTCTGGTGTTGTCCCATTGTGGTCCCTCAGCATCTCCAGAGCTTCCAGGACCACCCAGCAGGTGACAACTCTGTGTCCCCTGACTCTAGTTGTCCCCTCTTGACGTGTCCCTCAACTTTGTCATCTCCCCTTGGTGTCCCCCCAATTTTGTCACCTCTTCTTGGTGTCCCTCAACATTGTCACCTCTTCCTGGTGTCCCCTCGATTTTGTCACTTCTTCCTGGTGTTCCTCAACACTGTCACCTCTTCTTAGTGTCCCCCAAATTTTGTCACCTCTTCGTGGGTGTCCCCCACATTTGTCACCTCTTCTTGGTGTCCCTTAACTTTGTCACTTCTTGGTGTCCCCTAATTTTGTCACCTCTTCTTGGTATTCCCCAATTTTGTCACTTCTTGGTATCCCCATTTGTCACCTCTTCTTAGCGACCCCCCAATTTTGTCACCTCTTCTTGATGTCCCCCAACTTTGTCACCTCTTCTTGGTGTCCCCTCACTCTGTCACCCCCTCCTGATGTCCCCCACTTTATCACCTCCCTATAACCCTCAGCACCCCCAAAACGGTCCCAAAACCCAACACCACCCCCCATCCCCGAAGTGTCCCCAAGGTGCCACCACAGGGCCATTTCCAGCCCAAAACCGACCCCTCCCCCCCAAACTTTTGGGGTCCCTCAGGGTTTTTTGGGGTCTCACCGAGTCCACGAGCAGCTTGGAGCAGAAGAAGCAGACGCAGCGCAGGATTTTCATGGTTTTGCCCAAAAATCCCACGTGGAACACGGGCTTGGCCAGCTCGATGTGGCCAAAGTGGCCCGGACACTCCGTCATGTTCCCTGGGGACACCCCAAAATCAGACTGGGGGGACACCCCAAAATTGGACTGGGGGGGTTGGGATAGAGGGGAACCCCCCCCCAGAATGGGGTTTTGGGGTGGGAGGGGAACAACCCTAAAAAAGACCTAAAAAAGGGGAGCACCGCAAAAACGGGAAATCACAAAAAAAAGGAAAACTCCAAAAAAGGGGGCACCATCCCCAAAGAAGGGACCCAAAAAAAAAGAAGGCAACCCCCAAAAATCCTGAGATGTCCCTCAAGAAACCCCATGGATGGAGCAAAAGTGAAATTTGGAAAGGGGGGAATGAGGGGAGCTCCCCAAAAAGGGGAACCCCACAAAAGAGGACACCCCAAAACCAAGAAATCCCCCTGAGAAAAAAGGTAGTTTTAGGGGGTTCAGGGCCTTCTCCCTGTGAAGATTTGGGGGTTCAGGACCCTCTTTGTGAGGGACTTTTGAGGCTCACGGGGTCCCTGTGAAGATTTGGGGCTTTGGGGTCCCTCCATGTGGATTTTTTGGGGTTGAGGGCCCTTCCCAGGAGGATTTTGGGGTTCAGGGTCCCCTCCCAGGAGGATTTGGGGGTTCAGGACCCCCCTAACTCACCAGCACAGGTCTGGCAGCGCCCCGTCCTCTCGATGACGCCCTGCCGGGGGTCCATGAGCCCCCCCAGTTTGGGGCGTCCCCCCTCGGTGGTTTCGGGGTACTTGATGCCCCCCTCAGTCACCGACATCCGTTTCTGGGGGGGAAAAGGGAAACTGAGGCACATGGGGACCCCCAAACGCATCCACAAGCTCCCCTCAAAAACCCAAAACGGGTGGGGGTACCCCAAGTATCCCCCTCGGGTGACAATGAACACTTCAATCACCCCAAAATCCCTCCTGGGCTGTCTGAACAACTTCCAGGGACCCCAAAATCTCTCCAGAATTCCCCTAAAAACCTCCAGGCACCCCTAGTCTCCTTCACAGCAGCCTGAAGCTCTTCCAAGGCCCCCACAAACACCTCCAGAGACCCAAAGCGCCTCCAGGACACCCTAAAACCCCTCCAAGGCACCCCAATACTTTTCCCGAGGCCTCCTGGGCACCCCCAGGGACCCCAAAACTCATCCCGAGGCTCCCTGAGCCACTCCTAGGGACGCCAAAACGCTGCCAGGGGATTCTGAGCCACTCTCGGACACCCCAAAGCTCTTCCAGAGCCTCCCTGGGCATCCCAACACCTTCCAGAACCTCGTTTGTGTCCTCGAACCCCCTGAGGACCCCCCAAATTTCCCTCCGGGCTCTCCCCTCTCCCCCATTCAGCCCCCCGGGCCTGTGGGGGGCGCTGTCCCCTCACGGGGCCTCTCCGCTCCCCGCTCTCGCTGCCCCGGCGCCATTTCCCGCCGCCGCTCGCCCTCAGCCGCCGGCCCCGCTCCCGCCGCGGGCCCCGCGGTTCCGTCCGCGCCGCCCCGGCCCCGGTACCATCTCATCGGGGCTGAGGATCCCGAACTGGACTCGTTTGATGGTGCGCAGCGGGCAGGCGCTGTCGCCCGAGGGCGGCCCGCCGTGCATGGCGCCGGTGGGGCCGCGGCCTCGCGCCGCTCCGACTGCTCGGAACCGACCCCTTCACGGAAGGGTTGAGAGAGCGGGGAGCTTTAACCCCACCGGGGAACCGGCGCCTCACGGAGCCCTAGGCGCGGAGCTTCCCCTTTTCCTCTCCGGCCGCTCCGCGCTCAAGGCGCGACTGAGCGCTGTGAGGCATCGGCGCCACATTATATAGACTCGGCCCCCGCGCGCCGCCGGAGGGGGCGTGGCCGGAGCGTACCAAGCACCTCACAGGAAAAAAGGGGGAGGCGCGGGAAAAAAGCGGCGGGAAGGAAAGGGAGACGCGAGTCCCGTCACGGTCCGTGAGGCGAGCGAGGAGCGGGGAAGGGGCAGGGAGTCGGCGGCTGCTCCGTGAGGCCCTCACGGGACGCGCCGTCGTCGGACCCCCAACTTCCAGCTCGGTGGGATCGGCTCATGAATAATTTATTTTAAAAGCACCGCGAACAAGGGGAGCTCCCCAAAAAGGGGAACCCCACAGAAAAGGACACCCCAAAACCAAGAAATCCCCCTGAGAAAAAAGAGAATTTTAGGGGGTTCAGGGCCTTTTCCCTGTGAAGGTTTGGGGGTTCAGGACCCTCTTTGTGAGGGACTTTTGAGGCTCAGGGGGTCCCTGTGAAGATTTGGGGCTTTGGGGTCCCTCCATGAGGATTTTTTGGGGTTGAGGACCCTTCCCATGCGAATTTTTGGGGTTCAGGGTCCCCTCCCAGGAGGATTTGGGGGTTCAGGACCCCCCTAACTCACCAGCACAGGTCTGGCAGCGCCCCGTCCTCTCGATGACGCCCTGCCGGGGGTCCATGAGCCCCCCCAGTTTGGGGCGTCCCCCCTCGGTGGTTTCGGGGTACTTGATGCCCCCCTCAGTCACCGACATCCGTTTCTGGGGGGGAAAAGGGAAACTGAGGCACATGGGGACCCCCAAACGCATCCACAAGCTCCCCTCAAAAACCCAAAACGGGTGGGGGTACCCCAAGTGACCCCCTCGGGTGACAATGAACACTTCAATCACCCCAAAATCCCTCCTGGGCTGTCTGAACAACTTCCAGGGACCCCAAAATCTCTCCAGAATTCCCCTAAAAACCTCCAGGCACCCCTAGTCTCCTTCACAGCAGCCTGAAGCTCTTCCAAGGCCCCCACAAACACCTCCAGAGACCCAAAGCGCCTCCAGGACACCCTAAAACCCCTCCAAGGCACCCCAATACTTTTCCCGAGGCCTCCTGGGCACCCCCAGGGACCCCAAAACTCATCCCGAGGCTCCCTGAGCCACTCCTAGGGACGCCAAAACGCTGCCAGGGGATTCTGAGCCACTCTCGGACACCCCAAAGCTCTTCCAGAGCCTCCCTGGGCATCCCAACACCTTCCAGAACCTCGTTTGTGTCCTCGAACCCCCTGAGGACCCCCCAAATTTCCCTCCGGGCTCTCCCCTCTCCCCCATTCAGCCCCCCGGGCCTGTGGGGGGCGCTGTCCCCTCACGGGGCCTCTCCGCTCCCCGCTCTCGCTGCCCCGGCGCCATTTCCCGCCGCCGCTCGCCCTCAGCCGCCGGCCCCGCTCCCGCCGCGGGCCCCGCGGTTCCGTCCGCGCCGCCCCGGCCCCGGTACCATCTCATCGGGGCTGAGGATCCCGAACTGGACTCGTTTGATGGTGCGCAGCGGGCAGGCGCTGTCGCCCGAGGGCGGCCCGCCGTGCATGGCGCCGGTGGGGCCGCGGCCTCGCGCCGCTCCGACTGCTCGGAACCGACCCCTTCACGGAAGGGTTGAGAGAGCGGGGAGCTTTAACCCCACCGGGGAACCGGCGCCTCACGGAGCCCTAGGCGCGGAGCTTCCCCTTTTCCTCTCCGGCCGCTCCGCGCTCAAGGCGCGACTGAGCGCTGTGAGGCATCGGCGCCACATTATATAGACTCGGCCCCCGCGCGCCGCCGGAGGGGGCGTGGCCGGAGCGTACCAAGCACCTCACAGGAAAAAAGGGGGAGGCGCGGGAAAAAAGCGGCGGGAAGGAAAGGGAGACGCGAGTCCCGTCACGGTCCGTGAGGCGAGCGAGGAGCGGGGAAGGGGCAGGGAGTCGGCGGCTGCTCCGTGAGGCCCTCACGGGACGCGCCGTCGTCGGACCCCCAACTTCCAGCTCGGTGGGATCGGCTCATGAATAATTTATTTTAAAAGCACCGCCCCCGCCGAGCGCGAGAGCCGAGAGATCGCGGGGGCGGAGGGAGGTTGACGAAGTGACCTCAGAAGCTGGCGGAGATTGGCGGAGATTTCCGAAGTACTGCCGGAAGTGGGCGGGGATCGCCGAAGGGCCTCCGGAGAGTAACGGAAATGATCGAAGTTAACCGGCGGTGCCCGAACGTTGACGGAAAGAGACGGAACTGGCCGAAGCATTGGCGGATGTTGCCGAAGCATGAGCGGAAGATGCCGGAAACGGCCGAATATCCGACGAAAGATGCCGAAGCAAAGGCGGACGGTGCCGGAAATGGGCGAAGCACCGCTCCAGCCGCGGCCTGCGCAGCCCCGGCCTCGCCCGCCCGGCCCGGCCGCTCCCGGCGCTCCCGACCCGGCTGGGGCGGCTGGGAAAGGCCGAGGCTTTGGGGCCTGTTCCGGAGGGGTGCTGGGGAAGGGGCTGGGCGAGGCGCAGTGGGATTGGAGGAGTATTTTAGGAGCGGGAAAAGGAATTTGAGGGGGCAGGAGAGGTTGGGGGCGCAATTAAGGGCTTGAAGGTTGTTGGCAGAGCAGGAGGGGTGTGCGGTTGTAATTGGGGTAGGAAAGGGGAATTTGGAGAGGCAGGAGCGTTTGGGGGGCAATTGCAGACAAGGAGGGGGATTTAGGGGGATTTGGGGGGACAATTGGAGCAGTAAAAGAATGTTTGAGGAGAGTTTTGGAGGGAAAGGAAGGAATAGGGGCCATAAAGGGACGGAAAAAAAGGAGAATTTTGGTGTTTGGAGGGCAGGGAGGGGTATCCAGGAGGAGCAGGAGGTTTTGGGGACAATTACAGCGAGAAAAGGGAATTTGGGGGGAGAACGGCAGAGAGGGGATTGGGGGGAAGGAAAATGGTGTTTGTGGGGGGGATTTGGGGGCAGAGAAGGAGAAATTTGGGGAGCGGGGGGGATTTTGGGGGTGTGACACAATGTGACAGCCCCACACGGCACAGTCGGACACAAAATGTGACACAGTCTGAGGTACAACCCAAAGGTACAACCTGACACAGCGCCACACAACAGTCGGACACAAAATGTGACACAAAATGTGACAAATCTGACATAAAATGCAACAGTCTGAGGTACAACCCAAAGGTACAACCTGACACAGCGCCACACAACAGTCGGACACAAAATGTGACACAAAATGTGGCAAGTCTCACATAAAATATGACAGTCTGAGGTACAGCCCAAAAGTACAACCTGACACAGCCAGCCCCACACAACAGCTGGACACAGAATGTGACACAAAATGCGACAAATGTGATACAAATGTGACACAAAATGTGACACAGTCTGAGGTACAACCCAAAAGTACAACCTGACACAGCCCCACACAACAGTCGGACACAAAATGTGACACAAAATGTGACAAATGTAACACAACATATGACAAATGTGACACAGTCTGAGGTACAACCCAAAAGTACAACCTGACACAGCCCCTCACAGCACAGCTGGACACAAACTGACATGTGTGACAAATGTGACACAAATGTGACACGGTGTGACAGCCTCACGTGGCACAGCCGGACACACCACACACCCCCCCCCGGTGACAACGCCACACAAGGTGACACTGAGGGCGCGGTGACACCTGAACCCCCCCCACACCCCCTGCTACACCCGGCCATGCCTGTTGTGCCCTGGCGTTGTTGTCCCCCCGTTTTGTCACCATTTTGTCCCCGTTTTTGCGCGGCGGCACCATGGTTGTGCTCTCGGTTGTGCGTCACCGTGTCCCCACTTTTGTCCCCGTCCCTCTCTCCTTGTGTCCTTTTTTGTGTCACTCTAACCCCAAATTTGTTCCCACTTCTGTCTGCTTGTGTCCCCAACTGTGTCACCCGTGTCTTGTTGTGTCCCCTCCTGTGTCACCCGTGTCACGTTGTGTCCCCTCCCGTGTCACCCATGTCTTGTGGTGTGCTGTGCTCGTGTCCCCAGCTTTGTGTCACTTTGTCCCCCATTTGTGTCCCCTCAGCCCTGTCCCCCGTGTCCCCCGCTGACCCCCAAACCTGTCCCCACTTTTGTCACACCCTGCCTGTGTCCCCTGTCCCCTCCATGTCCCCCTGCCTGCCTGTGTCCCCCCGGGGTTGTGTCCCCCACTTCTGTCCCCACAGCTGTGTCCCCAAATGTGTGACACCGGGGGGGTGGCAGGGGTGACGCGGGGGTTTGGGGGGGCGGCTGCGTGTTTGTGCCGGGCTGGGGGGGCCTCAGGGGGGTGTGGGGGGTCCCCGTGCGGGTGTGAGGGTGACGGGTCTGGGTGTGCGTGTGCAGGTGTGCCAGGGCCGCGTGCGGGGGTTGTTTGTGCGTGTCCGGGTGTTTGTGCGGGTGTTTGTCCGTCCGTCAGAGTGTGTCGTGTCCGTGTGGGACTGTACATGTCCGGTTGTTTGTCCGTCTGTCCAAGCGTGTCGTGTCTGTGTGAGGCTGTTCGTATCTGGTTGTTTGTCAGCGTGTCTGGTTGTTTGTGTCAAGTCCTCTGTCTGGTTGTTTGCGCGGGTGTTTGTCCATCTGTCCAAGCGTGTTGTGTCTGTGTGGGGCTGTGTGTGTGCGGGTGTTTGTGCGTGTCTGGTTGTTTGTCCGTCTGTCCGAGCGTGCCGTGTCCTTGTGAGGCTGTGCGTGTGTTTGTCTGTGTGCGGTTGTTCATCCATGTCCCGTTGTGTGTCTGTGTCAGGGCTGTGTGGGGGTTGTCTGTGTCCGGTTGTTTGTGTCAGATCTCGTGTCCGGTTGTTCATCCGTGTCCGGTTGTGCATCCGTGTGGGAGTTGTGTGAGGGTTGTTCATGTACGTTGTGCACCTGCGTGTGCTTGTGGCTGTTGTGTGTTACGTTCCTGTGCACTTGTGCACCTGTCTGAAGGTTGTGTGAGGGTTGTTTGTCCATGGGCAGTTGTGCTTCTGCCTGTCAAGTGTCCTTGTGTGGTTGTGTCACATTGTTGTGCGGTTGTACACCTGTCTGAGGGTCATGTGAGGGGTTGTTGTGCAGTTGTGTGCCCATCTGAGGGTTGTATGTGTGTTCTTTGTGTGCTTGTGTGTTCGTGTGTGGTTGTGTTACGTTGTTGTGCAGTTGTACACCCATCTGAGGGTTGTGGGAGGGATTGTTATGTGGTTGTGCTCCCATCTGAGGGTTGTATGAGGGGTTTTTGTGCGGTTGTACACCTGTCTGAGGTTGTGTGTGTGTTCGTTGTGCAGCTATGCTCATGCACCCTCCCTGTGGGGGCGTGTCAGCCGTCCCTGTGCGGTTGTTGGTCCCTGTGTGGTTGTGTCTCTGTCCCTGTGTGCTTGTCCATCCATGCGAGGGTTCTCTGGGGGCTGTTCCTGTGCGGTTGTGCCGCTGCGTGTGGCTGTGAGTGCGTCACACCCGTGTGCGGTTGTGTCAGTGCCTGTGTGCGGTTGTGCATCAGTTTGAGGGCTGCCTGGGGGTTGTTTTTCCATCTACAGCCATCCCTCTGCAGGTGAAACATCCGTGTGGGGGTTGTGTGGGGGTGCTTTGAGTGCAGTTGTACGTCCACATTTGGATGGCGTGTGTACGTCCACATCTGGCTGTGTCACCTGTCCCCGTGCAGTTGTACACCCGTGTTCGGTTGTGTGTTGTGTCCATGTGTATCTGGGCGTAGTTGTTGGTGTTGTGTCCATGTGCGGTTGTTTGTCCATGTTCGGTTGTTTGCCTGTGTGCGGTTGTTTGTCCGTGTGCAGGTGTGTGTCCATGTGTGGGTGTTGTGTCCGACACGTGTCACGGATGCTGTGCGTGTGCAACAGGTGCTGTGGCTGTTGTGTGGGTGTGTCACATGTGTGCATGTGCAGGTGTGTGTGTATCACACCTCTGTGTGTGTCACACCTGCGTGTATGTGTCCAGGTGTTTTTGTGTCTGTCCCACCTGTGCGTGTCCAGGTGTGTGTGTGTGTGACACCTGTGCATATGTTTTTGTGTGCGTCACACCTGTGTGTATGTGTACAGGTGTTTCTCTGTGTGTCCCACCTGTGTGTGTACAGGTGTTTTTATGCATGTCCCACCTGTGTTTGTGTGCGTGTGTCACACATCTGTGTGTGTGTGTGTCCAGGTGTGTTTTTCTGTGTGTGTGTACAAGTGTTTACGTGTGTGTCCAGGTGTTTTTCTGTGTGTGTCCCACCTGTGCATGTGTGTCCAGGTGTGTTTGTATGTGTGTCACACCTCTGTGCGTGTGTGTACAGGTGTGTTTGTGTGTGTGTCCCAGCTGTGTGTGTGTGTCCAGGTGTGTTTGTGTGTGTGTCCCACCTGTGGTGTGTGTACAGGTGTGTTTGTGTGTGTGTCCCAGCTGTGTGTGTGTGTCCAGGTGTGACAACGTCACCTCGATGACGTCACGCTGCCCCGCCCCCTCCCCGGTGTTGTCACTGGTGTCCCCTCGTGGTGACGTCATGCCACCCTCACCCCCCCCAGCAGTGACGTCACACCCATCCCCTCACAGCGGCAGCCAACCCTGACCCGTGACGTCACTCTCCCACGTGATGACGTCACCCTCCAACCCCTCCAGATGACGTCACGCCCATCCCTTTGCTGTGATGCTGACGTCACACTGCAGAATCCCTCGCTGTCACCTTGTCACCCGCATCCGGGTGTTGTGACCCCTCCAATGACCCCGGGTACCCCAAATCCGGGTGTTTCACCCCAAATCCCGGTGTTGTGACCCCTCTCTCGGTGTGTTCCCCCCTCCAGGAGGCCCGGCCGGCTGTGACCCCCCCCCGAGGACCCCCGGAGCTGCAACACCCAGTCCATGAGGGCCCCGCGCACAGGTGGGGCACTGGGGGGTACTGGGGGGTACTGGGAGGGCCGCCGAGGGCGGCCAAGAAGGCGCTGCTGCTGCGGCACCGCGCGCTGGAGCCGGGCGCGGAGCAGGAGCCGCTGGTCAAGGTGGTGGACGGGCAGGTGCTGTACCTGTGCGGCGTGTGCCAGCGCTCCTACATGACCCTGTCCAGCCTGAAGCGCCACGCCAACGTCCACTCGTGGCGCCGCAAGTACCCGTGCCGCTACTGCGACAAGGTGTTCGCGCTGGCCGAGTACCGCACCAAGCACGAGGTGTGGCACACGGGCGAGCGCCGCTACCAGTGCATCTTCTGCTGGGACACCTTCGTCACCTACTACAACCTCAAGACGCACCAAAAAGCCTTCCACGGCATCAGCCCGGGGCTCATCGCCTCCGAGAAGACGCCCAACGGCGGCTACCGGCCCAAGCTCAACGCGCTCAAGCTCTACCGCCTGCTGCCCATGCGGGCCAACAAGCGGCCCTACAAGACCTACAGCCAGGGCGCCGTGCCCGACGGGGCCGCGCCGGCGCCGGCGGCCGCGCCGGGGGACGGGGGGGGGGGCGCCCATAGAAGAGGGGGCTCCCCATAAACTGGGGGGGTCCTCTAGAGGTTTAGGGACCCCATAGAACTTGAGGGGGCCCCCATAAAGTTTGGGGGTCCCTTAAGAGGTCGGGGGTCCCCATAAGGGGGTTGGGGGTCCCCATAATTTTTTTTTGGGGGGGGTCCAACAGAGGTTTAGGGACCCCACGGACATTTAGGGGGGTCCTAGAGATGTTGGGGGCCCCCAAAATCTTGGGGGGGTTTCCCCATAGGAAATGGGAACCCCCGTAGAATTGCGCAAGATTCCACCACATGCAAGGATCATCCTCGTGCAAGGATTGTCCTTGTGCAAAGCGCGTGTGCAAGGGACGTTCCTCGTGCAGAGATCCTCGTGTGAGGACTCGTGCAAAGCGCGTGTGCAAAGCCCTC
>NW_024527168.1:0-1017 GCF_017590135.1 Pyrgilauda ruficollis
CCTGCAGAGAAGTGGCACTGGCTCTGAATTGACTGGAATTTCTATGAAACATCATGGGAAAATCATCTCTTGGAAGGCAGCACAGAGCTGTTTGATTGCACTGTCTGCAGAACAAGATAATACAGAATGTTCTGAATTTAGTTTTGAGACATTGGTGTTGCTCTGGATACAATAAATCTGACAGTGAAAAACTCAGGGGAGTTCATACAAAGCAGAGGAGCCTAAAGCAGCCACACACCTATGAAAAAGTGGAGCTGTTCTCCTGTCCCTAACAGTGGCTTTTTAAAAGCTGCACTTTGTAAAGGCCTTCAGAGAGGCCTGAGACACTGGTTGAGTGAGCCAAGGCCAGTTGGCTTGGCTGGAGGTGTGTCCACAGCAGGACTATAAAGGAGTAGTAAGAAGACAATGGATTCATGGATATATGGATGGGTGGGTGAGAAAGTGAAAAAGAAAATAAGAGAGTAGGTAGAAAAAACTTAGCCCGAGTCTTTGTGTGTGATCCATGATAAAATATCAAGTGTTTCTGAACCTGTATCACATGTAACTTAGGAAAAGCCTATGTGTATGGCAAGAGAAAGCCTTCTGTAGAAGTTTGGAGCTGATTCCTGGTAGGGCTTCCAGAATTTGTATAAATAAAGGACAACATCAGGTCAAAGTTTTTGTTCTTTCCCAAGGCCTTTGCTGTGTCCAACAGTGGGGTAACCACAGTGCTCTCTTTGTAAGAAAACCATCAGTGTGGGAGCCTTGTTCCCAGGGATTAGGCCAGGTTTGCATTCTGTCAGGAGCATGAATGAATGTCCATAGAGGTGTTCAAGCACAGTCTGCAGACCCTAAATACCTATGACAGCCCTTCTGCAGAAGGCTGCTTGTGAGCTGTGCTGAAGCATGGCCAATGACCAGCAGCAGTTTTGCAACAAAGAATGCCTGTCCCTCCCTCATTCCACTTTGCAGACAACTATATCAAGTACTGCTGTTATCTGGGGCCTTTAGCTAGGATTGTAAACAAAAAAAAAAAAA
>NW_024527169.1:0-1017 GCF_017590135.1 Pyrgilauda ruficollis
TTGGCATCTTTGGGGTTCCCCCATTGCCCCGAGGTGCCCTGGAGTGAAGGTTTGGGGTCCCCCCATCATCTTTGGGGTCCCTCCCATTGCCCAGGGGTGGCCTTGGGTGAAATTTTGGGGTCCTTTTGTCACCTTTGGGGTCCCTTTGGCATCTTCAGGGGTCCCCCCATTGCCTGGAGTGAAGGTTTGGGGTCCCCCCATCATCTTTGGGGTCCCCCCATTGCCCAGGGTGTGCCCTGGGGTGAAGGTTTGGGGTCCCCCCATTGCCTGGACTAAAGATTTGGGGTCCCTCTGGCATTTTTGGGGGGACTCCGGTTGTTTTTGGGGTCCCCCCGTTATTTATAGGGGAGAACTGGGGGTCCCCCCATCACTTTGGGAATCTACTTGTGGCCCTTGGGGCCCCCATTTGTCACTTTTGGGGTCCCCCCCATTACCTCTGGTGACACTTTTGGGGCTCCCACCCCTGCGGGGATTTTTGGGGTGTCTAAAGGAGAGGGGAGGGTTGGAAATGCCTTAATTTTAATGAAATTTTAATGAAATTTTAACACTAGACTTAACGCAATTTTGCTTTATTCGCCTGTTTTGCAACAATAAAGCTGCTGCCTCTGCACTGACCTCTCCTGAGTCTTTCTGGGATCCCCCAAATTTCTCCTGGACGCCCCAAAACTCCCTCCGAACCCCTCTTTTCCTTGGGGGGGGGGGGAACACTAGACCACCCCCCCCAATCCTCCAAGCCGCCAGGGGGAGGGCTCACAGCTGGCGGGGCGCGGTCCTCCAAGCCGCTAGGAGTCGGGCTCACAGGTGTCGGGGCGCGGTCCTCCAAGCCGCCAGGAGTCGCTGTGGCGGCGGGCGCGGCCCCGGCTGAGGGCGGGCGGTCCAAGATGGCGCAGGCCGTGAGCGTGGGGGAGCTGGGGCTGCCCCAGCTGGAGCTGCTCAAGGGGCAGCTGGAGCAGGTCCGGGGGGCTCGGGAAGGGGCTTGGGGCAGGTCTGGGGGTCGTGGGGAGCGAGGGGAGCCGG
>NW_024527170.1:0-1016 GCF_017590135.1 Pyrgilauda ruficollis
GTCTTGCGAAACACAGTTTGTGATGTGGGGATATCTAGACCCCAGCAGCATCCTCAGGTTCTAAGGAGCTGTGAAGAAAATCTCAGCCTGAGGCACCTGTTTGTTTACCCCAGGGAGAATCTGCTGTGCCAAGTACTTGAAGCTCAGTCAGACCCCAGACACTGAGATGGTTTTTGCTCACAGACATTGCAAACCTAAGGAAGTCTGTGAAAAACATTGCCAGCTTTGTGTGTATTACCAAAACCAGGCTGAAAAGTGCAGCACAAATCACTGGGATGTCTTCAGCCATTTTCTTGCTGTCCTGGCACAAAAACAATTGTGACATATGGGTGCCAGCAATTTAGAACCTTGTCTGGACTTCACTCAAAGCAGAAAGGTTACCCTAAGCCACAGTTACATTTCACAGAAGACATCCTGCCTGCTAACACTGAGAAAAAACGAAAGCAAACTTAAAATTCAAAGTTTTCAGGAAGCTCACTGCAATACAGAATCCATCTTCAGCAAATCTTGCTCTGTCACAGCCAATTGTTGTCAACAAAAAAAGCAAGCAGAAATTTAAGTGGCTAATCTTTTTCTTTCTCTTTAGATTAACTGGAATTGCATTTCCCTGAAAAGATGCAGATTTCATGCTCTGACCCTTGATTTTGAGAGGCAAGAGCTGACAGTCCAATTGAAAACTCAGGTTAGTGGCAGAATTATGCCCATACTATTCCTCCTGCAATAAAGTGGACAAAAAACTCTGCCATGTATGTGTATGGTTTACAGGGAGGGAAAAGAGAGAGGGGAAGTAGCTCAGGTTTAATATTTTGTGCTTCACATTCATATATTCACAGCATAAAACAGCATTTGCAAGTGTCTACCCAACAGATTTATATTTTAATACCACGCCCAAATTTAAACCTGAGATCCAAACAACTCAAAATAAGTCAGGCATTTGTAGTGCAAACTAAATTGCCTCACAGAGAAAACTCTAAAATATGTACAAGTTTATGAAGCCTGTCAGGGGAAAAAAAAAA
>NW_024527171.1:0-1016 GCF_017590135.1 Pyrgilauda ruficollis
TTCGGGATGCCCACCTGCAGGGAGATGTCGTTGATCTGGACGTCGTCCGTGCTCCACTTCCCAAACAATTTGATGTCCGGGGTCTCGGTCACGGCCGGAGCCGTCTCCCAGTCCGTCATGCTGGGGGAAAAAAAAGGGGAAAAATTGGGAAAAATGTGGGAAAAATGGGGGGAAATGTGGGGGGAAAATGGGGGGAAAAGTGAGAAAATGAGGGGAAAAATGTGGGAAAAAATATGGGGAAAGAGGAGAAAAATGTGGGAAAAAGGATATGAAAAATGGGGAGAAATGTGGGAAAAATGGGAAAAAATATGGGGGGGAAAAGTGAGAAAAATGTGCGAAAAGTGAGAAAAAAGTGTGAAAAAATAGATAAAAAAGTAAGAAAAATGTGGGGAAAAGTAGGGGGGAAATGGGGAAAAAAGTGGGGAGAAAGTGAGGAAAGTAAGAGGGGAAAAATGGGGAAAAAGAGGAGAAAAACGGAAAAAATGTGAGGAAAAAATTGAGAAAAAGTGAGAAAAAAGAGGAAAAAAGTGGGAAAAAAGGTGGGAAAAAGAAGGGGAAAGAGGGAGAAAAGGTGAGAAAAATATGGGGAAAATAAGAGGGGGAAAGTGGGGGAAAATAGGAAAAAATAGGAGGAAAGTGTGAGGGAAAAATGTGGGGAAAAAAAGAGGAAAAGTGGGAAAATGTGGAGGGGAAAAGTGAGAAAAAGAGGGAAAAATTGAGGGGGAAAATATATGAAAAAGGGGGGGAAAATGTGGGAAAAATGGGAAAAATGTGAGGAAAAAAAACGGGAGAAATGTGGGGGAAAACATGAGGGGGAAGTGGGAAAAAATGTTTGAAAAGTTACACAAAAAAAGGCAAAAATGTGAGGAAAAGTGGGGAAGAAAGGCGGAAAATTGGGGAGAAAAAATGGGAAAAAAATCTTCCCCATTTTCCCAGTGTCTTCCTCTTTTCCGACCCTTTATTTCCCCTTTTTTCCCACTATTTCCCCCTCAACCTTTTTCCAATCCCCCTTTTCT
>NW_024527172.1:0-1016 GCF_017590135.1 Pyrgilauda ruficollis
TGGATATGGAATTTTCAGCCATTTTGTGGGCTAGACAGTGTCAGGATGTTATCTACAGGTAATTAATGGTCAGTATGTCTGTGTTGTTATGTCACACATACATGTGATGCATCAATATCAATGCAATCAATCAATAAGATATAGGGCAATTTTTGAAGGACTTCACACTCCTAGAAATAGTCTTACAGGTACTGAAAGGACAATAATAAAAAACTGCTGAAGTTGTGAAGGGAACTATCTCCCATCAGATGGTCAGCTTGTTTTCATTATGTAGATGAGAAAACCTGAACTGGAAGAAGGATAATTAAGTAAAGCATCTTGTATTCAGGACAAATTGATGAAAAATAGATGCAGAAATAGATGTAAAGAATGGCTGACCAAGTCGTAGCCTGGTAGGTCAAAAACAAGAGGAAAATAACCTGTAATTATCAGAAGCACAAAATGTAATTCCTATAAAGTTTCAAAATTCACCAAAGGGATGAAATAAAGGCACAGAGTAACATGTCCTTCCAATTCACAAGCGAGTCATTGGAGAACAGATTAAAACTTAAAGCTAAGTATTGAAACTGAGAGAAAGAATTAGTAGATTTTTAGAGTTTTTTTCAAGAAGGGAGAGTTAAACTAAAAATACAAAATTAAATAGACCAAGTATGTAACTGCTGCTGTAACATCACATTCAGAAACTCCAGTGAATTAAATAGCTACAATAGAAGAGAGATCCCGTGTTGCAGGTGTGTTGTATCACATTCTCAGTTGCTTCCCCTGGCCCTAACACCACTCATTAATCTCTAATGAGCCATCTCCTCTCACCAAACACAAGGACACGGACAGCTCAGAGCATCCTAAATGCTTTGTCCATCTCTTTGCCACTGAAGTACAGCCCCTTCCCAGAAATTATGATGATGCAATGCAGGGATCATGCTAGTATGGAGGAGCATGCCAGGAAATGGACATATTTTCCATAAGGAAAACTGAAGGATAAAAGTCTCATTTATATTTTTTAAATGGGAAAAGCT
>NW_024527173.1:0-1016 GCF_017590135.1 Pyrgilauda ruficollis
GAGAATTAAGTGCTTCAATCAGTGAATTGATTGAACTGATTGCAGTCGGGAGATTGTTAATGGCTAATAGTTTTGAAGAACATTACCAATTACCCTCTACCTAGAAAATAAGATACTAAGAAACTAAGGTCTCCATTTACGATAAAGTTGAAAACAAGGGATTTAATGGCCTTACACTTTAACAACTTTCAACTAAGGATTACAGAAAGCCCTTCACCCATCTTAAGGGGTTTTGATGAGCATTTTAGCAGTGCTAAATATTAGGTTCATAAGTTATGTGAAACAAATCCAAAGAAATATTCATGATGTTTATAAACTCGCATTATATTGACAGATAAATCAGAATTTTCATGCATGGAGTTTAGCAAAACTTACATTGAATTTTTGTCTGGTCGAAATTTTATCTTACTGGTTAATAAATTGATAATTGTATAATGCTTTGACCAAAATTAATTTATACACTTAGATATTATAACAGATTCTCTTCCTGTATTGCATATGCAATTCCCACCTTTTGAGATTACACTTTTTGCATATGGCCTTACAGTATTCTTGTATGCAGAGACTGCCCAGCAGCAGTATCTACAAACAAAAATCAAAAAAACATGTTAGTAAAGCACAAAAAATATTTGGGTTCTCACTTGTATTTAGATAAGTTCCTAAACAGGTATTATTCTGTTCCTTACATTCTCCCCCCAAAAAGTAAAGTGGTGCAAACAGAAATACCAACATTTTGGCAATGCAGATCTACAAGTAGAAAGAATGAACATTTAAAGCCAGTTTCTACTACATGATATTGGCTTTTGGTCCTACATAAGAAGGATTGTAGTGTCCATCTTTGGAGATTTTCACAACCAAACTGGACACAGCCCTTTATAACCTGCCTCAGTGGACTATATACGAACATGCAAACTCCAGAGCCATAATCCAGCCTTAGTGATTCTGTGACTATAGCCCAGGCTCCATACTAAGGGAGCTTCCCAGTGATCCTTAGCAGGTCTGTGAGAGATAAGGAA
>NW_024527174.1:0-1016 GCF_017590135.1 Pyrgilauda ruficollis
TTTTTTTTTTTTTTTTATAATTTATAGTAAGTTCTTGCTTAGGTCATTAGTTGACATTAGTTCTTGCTTGACATTATTCTGCATATTTGTAAAAACTATTTCATAGTTCACTTAACAGGAGAAATTTTAAAATCCATTAAAATCCATTAAACTGTACTGAGTGTCAGATGAAGACTCTGAAGTGCTTGAAAAGTCCCTTGATTTAGAGATGGGATTTTCAATACTGTAAGTGATTTAGAAGGACAAGATTTCATTAATGTATTTTTTAAAATTCTGTGTAAGTTTCTGCTCCTTATGAAACATGACATCAAAATTTTCCAGACTTACAGAACTTATAAAACTTACTGGTCCAGAGTGGTTTGCACAAAGTCAGTCACTATCTGATTGTGAAATATCTTACATCTTGTTACAGGCAAAAGACAGATAAACACATGGTTGAGCCTAAGAATGCATTGTTAATTTAAAAAGCAAAAAACCCTAAGCCTAACATACCCAAACTGTTAATTACTACAAACAAGCTTTGCTAATATAACCGTTAAAAATGGCATGATGGCAAGAACCTCCCAATTGTCCTATTCTTGCTCTCTTCCTTGGTGTTAGTGCTCACCCCTTGGGCATTCCTGTGGGTGTTCAGGTGGACAGTTTTGTTCTCCCTTGGGAAAAGAGGAGGATTACAAGCTTTCATGCTCAGGGCTTCAATAAAAGGACTCTGATGCTCATGAAGAGGGTCCTTTCCATGTCAGTTTTAGGCCCATTTAAGTTTATTTTCATACATTTCCTCTGCACAGCCTATATCCTTGTCAGTATCTCACATCCCTGGGGAGGTAAGAGCCACTCACCTGCAGGCAGCCAAGTGAGCCAGCAACACCTGAGCTGAACTGGAACAAAGACAGCCCCACAAAGTACAGAACTGCTTCCCAAGAGCACCCTGGGACTGGAGGGCTTCTGTAAATACTGTCAAAAATCACATTTACTTGGTTACACATCTAGGACAAGAATGAAGGAATGTCAGATTA
>NW_024527175.1:0-1016 GCF_017590135.1 Pyrgilauda ruficollis
CCCCCCGAGGGGGATTTGGGGTGGGGGGGAGGGGGGCTTGCGGCCCCTCCCCCATTTTTGGTTCATTCTGGGGGGTCCCGGCCCCTCCCCCCCCGGCGCCGGCGGATTTTGGGGAGGGGTCTCGGCCCCGTCCGGGGGGGTCACACGGGCTGGGCCCACGGGCTGGGGACGCGGCCGTACTGGGGGAAGGGGAGGGGTCACGGGGGGGCAGGACCCCTCCCCAAATTCCCCCAAATTTCCCCCAATTTTCTCCCATTTTTTCCCAATTTTTCCCCAATTTTCTCCCATTTCCCCCCCGAATTTCCCCAATTTTTCCCCCAAATTTTCCCCCAATTTCCCGAATTTCCTTCAAATTTCCCCCCAATTTCCTCCCAATTTTTCCCAAATTTCCCCCAAATTTCTCAATATTTTCCCCAAATTCCCCCCACAAATTTCCCCAAATTCCCCCCAATTTCCCCTGATTTTCCCTGATTTCTCCTGATTTTCCCAAACTCCCCCGATTTCACCCCAATTCCCCCCAGTTTTCCCAAATTTCCCGATTTTCCCAATTTCCCCGATTTCCCCAAACTCCCCGATTTTCCCAAAGCCCCCGTTTTTCGCCCCAAATTCCCCCCGATTTCCCCAAACTCCCCAAACTCCCCGATTTTCCCAAACTCCCTGTTTTTCACCCCAATTCCCCCCAATTTTCCCAAATTTCCCGATTTTCCCAATTTCCCCGATTTCCCCAAACTCCCCGTTTTTCCCGATTTTCCCAAACTCCCCGTTTTTCGCCCCAAATTCCCACCTGGATGTCGCTGAGCTCCCGCAGGAACCTCGTGGCCACTTTGGCTCCGTTCTCCATCGTGGGCACGGCCAGCAGCTGGGCGGGGCACGGGACCCCAAAACGCCCAAAACGTCCCCAAAATGTCCCCAAAACATCCCCAAAACATCCCCCAAATATCCCCAAAAAATATCCCCAAAAACACCCAAAACGTCCCCAAAATGTCCCAAAAAAAATATCCCCAAAACGCCCAAAA
>NW_024527176.1:0-1016 GCF_017590135.1 Pyrgilauda ruficollis
CCTAAAAAATTCCCCAATAAATCCCCCCAAAAATCCCTTTAAAATTCCCGAAAATCCCTTAAAAATTCCCCCAAAAAATCCCTTAAAAATTTCCCCAAAATTCCCAAAAAACATCCCAAAAATCTCAAAAAAATCCCCCAAAATTCCCCTAAAAAATCCCAAAACATTCCAAAAAACCACAGAAAAATCCCCCAAAAAATTCCCAAAAAATCCTAAAAAAGTCCCAAAAATCCTGGGGATTTGGGGAATTTTGGGGATTTTGGGCGGGATTTTTTGGGAATTTTGCGGAATTTTGGGATCCCAAAACTTTTTAAGGATTTTTTTAAAGAATTTTTGGGGAATTTGGGGGAATTTTGGGGAATTTTTGGGGTGGAATTTGGGTGGGATTTTGGGGATTTTTTGGGGAATTTTGGGTGGGATTTTTTGGGGAATTTTGGGTGGAATTTCTGGGGGAGTTTTGGGGAATTTTGGGAGCTTTGGGTGGGATTTTTGGGGAATTTTGGGTGGGATTTTTAAGGATTTTTGGGGGAATTTTGGAGATTTTGGGTTATTTGGATTTTTGGGGAATTTTGGGGAATTTTTTTAGGAATTTTTGGGGATCTGGGCTGGGATTTTGGGTGGGATTTTTTGGGGAATTTGGGGAATTTTTGGGAACTTTGGGTGGGATTTTTTGGGAATTTTGGGGAATTTTTTTGTGGGATTTTTAAGGATTTTTTTAGGGGATTTTTGGGAATTTTGGGTGGGATTTTTTTGGGGATTTTTGGGAATTTTTGTAAGGAATTTTTGGGGATTTTTAAAGGATTTTTTGGGAATTTGGGGTGGAATTTCTCTGGGAATTTTGGGGATTTTTTGGCGGATTTTGGGAACTTTGGGTGGGATTTTGTGGGAATTTTGGGCTGGGATTTTTGGGGATTTGGGGTGGAATTTCTGTGGGAATTTTGGGGAAATTTGGGAAGTTTGGGTGGGATTTTTTTTGGAATTTTGGGTGGGATTTTTTGGGAATTTTTGGTGATTTT
>NW_024527177.1:0-1016 GCF_017590135.1 Pyrgilauda ruficollis
CAGGGACAGGGACACCTCACAGGGACAAGGACAGGGACAGCTCACAGGGACGGGGACAGCTGCGGCCGCTCTGGGTGCTCACCACCGCCCACTGCATCAGGAGGTGACAATGACAGGGACAGGGGACATCCCCCGGGGGCAGGGAATAGGGACAGGGACACCTCACAGGGACAGGGGACAGCTCACAGGGACAGGGGACATCCCCCGGGGGCAGGGGAGACACCCTGGGGATAGGGACAGGGACAGGTGTGACCCCAGTGGGTGCTGACCGCCGCCCACTGCGTCAGGAGGTGACAGTGACATCCCCAGGGGACAGGGAACAGGGGAGGGGGGTGGGGACAGGGTAGACGGGACAGGGGGACACCCCATGGTGACACCGCGTGACCCCGCCCCATAATGTCCCCATCCCCCGTGTCCCCAACATCCCCAATGCCACCATATCCCAATGTCCCTAATGCCCCACAATGTCCCTAACCCCTCCAACATCCCCGATGTCCCCAACCCCCCCAGTGTCCCCACTGTCCCCAACATCCCCAACCCCTCAATGTCCTCAGTGTCCCCAGTGTCCCCAACCCTCCATTGTCCCGATAGCCCCTGATGTCCCCAGTGTCCCCAACCCCCTCAGTGTCCCCAACCCTCCAATGTCCCCAACCCTCCAATGTCCCCGGTATCTCCAATGTCTCCCATGTCCCCAATCCCTCAATGTCCCCAGTGTCCCCAACCCCCCGTTGTTCTGATAGCCTCTGATGTCCCCAATGTCCCCAATCCCCCAATGTCCCCAATGCACGCTCAATGTCCCCAATCCCCACTGTCCTCATTGTCCTCATTGTCCCCAATGTCCTCAACATCCCAAATATCCCCAATGTCCCCAACCCCCCAATGTCTGCAATGTCCCCAGTGTCCCCAATGTTCCCAGCCCCCTGCTGTCCCCAATGCTCCCAATGCCCTTGTTGTCCCCAATGTCCCCAACCCCTCCAATGTCCTCAACATCCCCAATGCCCCAATGTCCCCAATGT
>NW_024527178.1:0-46641 GCF_017590135.1 Pyrgilauda ruficollis
TCTTACAAAATCAGGGCGACAAGAAGTTTCCTCCTGTCTTGGTTTGAAAGACAGGTGTCTGCTAAGGAAGGCAGGACCCTCCCCTGAAATGGAAAAATGTAAACCCCCTTCCTCCAAATTGTTATAAATTTGAAATTAAGGGGGGCTCTCAGGCAAAAATATGGGAGCAGGAATAACAGTTCTTTATTAGGGAAGAAAATAAAAAGATAAAATAAACAATGCAGTAAAGTAAAACAACACTGACAGAGTCAGAACACAACCTGACACCCTGTTGGTCAGGGTGTTGGTAGCAGTCCAATTGGAACTGTGGCTGCAGTCCTCCTGGAGTGTCAGGTGTGGTTCTGTTGGAGTAGTAATCCTGTAGAAAGGTGTAGTCTTCCTCTGAAGATCCAGTGGAAGAGGCAGCTGTTCCTCTGGGAAATCCAGTGGACAAAGCCACACTGGTGTTCCAGAATTTCAGATTATATCTGGGTAGGAATGCTTGGCTCCTCCCTCCTGGGCGGAGCATCTCAGAATGGGATGCTATAGTTCTTATCAGTCATGCAGTGGCATTCAATAGCCTATTATCAGCAGATGTCTCCCCGGAGGGAGGATTGGTTTGTGGAAGAGATAAGGAAAACTGCCCACTTAACAGAAGACAATTGCCATACAGATGGCAAATAGAATACAATTTGCTTGGCAATCCAGGACACCTCCCAAAATTTGCCCTAAACCAGGACTGACACTGCCACAACCCATTTCAGCATATGGAGGGGCACATGGAGCAGCTGCCCCTGTGACGTTGTAAAGTAAGCCTTTTTGGTATCTCTTCCACCAGCTCACCCACCAATAACTGTGTAGAGGGATAGCTGATCTTGCCCCATAGTGCCCCCTTGCAGCTGTGTGGGAATCATCATACCTGCCCTGCTCTGCCCAGCAGGAAGCCAACAGCGCCCTGCCAGCTGTGACCAGAACAACACCAAAGAGGAAAGTGCCTGACAGCTGAGAGAAGGCTGTTATTGGGTTTCTGGTGTTGTTTGTTGTTGCTGCCATTGTTGTTGTTTGTTTGTCTTGTTATATATATATATATATATATATATATATATTTTCTTGTAAAGAGCTGTTATTCCTTTTCCCATATCTTTGCCTGAATGCCCCGTAATTTCAAAGTTATAATAATTTGGAGAGAAGGGGGTCATATGGGTCATATTTTCTATTCCAAGGGAGGTTCCTGCCTTCATTGGCAGATACCTGTCTTTCAAACCAGGACACCCCAAATAGGGACTTGTTTCCATTCTCCTTCATCTCCTCCTTCTGTTTGATGGTCAGAGGTGTGGAACTACTCTGAGTCCTGGATGGCTTCTCTCAGGGATGGAAGGGTGTAACTGCACTGGTCTATTTCTCTTTCACTCTCCCTAATACTTCTTAATCTTTCTGCTTCCTCCTTAAGCTCTGCCATCAGGCAGAGGAGATCATTCCCCTGTTCACACCCCATGCAGCACTCTTTTGAGCTATCCTCTGGTACTGCCATCAGGTTCAGGCATTCCCTGCAGCCAGTAGCTTGGACAGCTATGTCTTTCTTTGGGGGCTCTGTTTGTGTTACTATACTTTTACTAACAGTAGGTTTTGACTGTTTGGAAACCATTGCTAAAATAACAAGACAAGAAACTACCACCAGAACACAACTCACTACAAAAGGTGTGGCTGCAACCCTGCCTGCTTGTCCTGCTGGCGTGAACTGTTGCCCAAACTGCTGTGCCACACCTTCACAAATGTTTGCCTGCTTCTGGTCGCTGTGCACCTGGTCACCTCGCTTCACAGACCCTCTTTTAAATTGCTGATAGTGGCCCAGAGATAGCTCCTCCCCTCGCCCAAATGACTGAGAGCAACATGCTGACAGCATGAGCAGTTTGCACAGATTTTCTAAGTGCTATTGTTGTGATAGCAGCCATAGATGCTATTATTATTAAAGAGATGATAAAAGCAATTAGCCATCCAATGAAATTCTGATCGGTTCTTGGGTGTTTTAAGTAGTCTTGCCAATTGTCCTAATCCTAATTCTCCTTCCCATTCTCGGGTCAAATTCACTGGAAGCCATAATTCTGCTCGTCTTTGCATAGGTACAATAACAGATAAATTTAATTGGGACACATTCTGATTAGTAATACAACTGAAATAACAGGGATTAGTAATAGTAATGTTAAATGTGTGATTCTCTACCTTGACCTTAATAACAGTTGCCGCCATGAAGACATATGGATTTGTAGTACATATCATTACAGAGTCGTTATGCCAATTTGATGCCTTGAGAGGCTGACCTAGAACAGAGGCTGAGCAGAGTTAAAGGAATAAAGTAGGTATTTATTAAAAGGCCGTAAAAGGATACACCTTTGTTGTAATAAATCAGCCGTGACTCCATTTTCTTCATGCAGAAAAAACAAATTCTTTATTCACATAACTCATTTTATACAGTTTTCGCAGACCTTGTGTGCAGCACCAGATGGCTAGTAGTTTTCTTACTACTTCATTCATTGGTCAGAAGGTGATTTGTGCGTTTGTGCTAAGATTCAGATATTTACATTTTTCCTTTGTGGGTTCTCACTGAACAGAGCTACTGTTTATGCAGGTGCAGACTCGTTTTTCTCCCCAATAATAGGTTGTTGTGTTAATGAACTTTTCATACCTGTTTTGCATGGGAACTTGCAAACTATTGTTAGCTTAACTAAAGTAGCAGGGCCTAATCCATATTTTGTAAGACCTTTCTTTTATAACATCTTTTACCTGTCTGCAACACACCTTGGGCAGTACAACAGCCTGGCCGGGGCTCTGCCCAAGATGGACGACCAGTCATGAGTTTTCACACTTTTATAAGTTTTGGTGTATTTACATATTGGGGTTAATTGTCCAATTACAGCTTCAGGTCATGAAGTCCCATCTTCCCGGTTTGCTCTCTTCAATTTGCTGTTGTTTATGCTTTTGGGCTTGAGGCTGTAACAGTTGTCCTTGGTTCTCAAGCTGGAAAAGGATTGTTCTGTCTAACTACCCTGTGAAGAGAACTTACTAACACTTTATATGAAGTTCAGAGTCACACACTAAGACAATACATAATCTGAAAAATATGAAAGCTAAAACTTAAGGCATTGAATTAGTTAAGCTCAGTTGCTATGCCTCATTTGTCTTTGTATAATTACAATGAGCCACGTGTAACAGCCAAAAAGGCATTGCTAACTTCCATATTTTGGAAAAACAAGGTCCAGAATTGTTTAAAAATTTAGCTTGCAACACAGGGCCTGAAAGCCCTACTTCTGACCACTTCAATGTTCCCTTTGTTACTTCCGAGAAGTTTACTGGTTTTGAACTGTTGCTTATTAGGTGTCCTCTCAGTCCCCAGTCAATTATTTCTAGTCCAGTTGTATTCATAGTCTTTTTACCTGGAGTAGTGTCATAGTTTGACATGGGAGGAATTTAGGGAAGTGATGCAAAAGCTTTGCATGTAACTGACAGTCTGTTGAACCACTGAGAAGCTGAACATGCCTTTGTGAAAAACACATGTTAAAGACAAAAGTAACCCAGCAACTTCCTCTTTGTTTCCCAGCCAGCAAGAAGATAACATGCCCCAGGCCTGCTGGGCCCTGTCCCTGGCCAGGCCCGGTAGGCTCTGCCGCAGAGGGGCTGGGCCCCTCTCTGGGGGGTCCAGGGGACTCTGAGCACTGTCCTGGCCGGGCCGGGGCCCCAGCAGCTGCCAGGCAGGAAGGCAAGGGAGGCTGCAGAACCCTGGCCAGGGAAGGGCTGGCTGCAGTTGTTAAGATCTTGTTGTCAGGTCCCCTCCCCTCAGTGTGGCTGAGACCAGAGGCAGCCCTACAGCCACGCAGAGTGGCCCTGCAGATGAAATTGAATACTGAGAAAACTAAAGACCAACCATGAAACCGATCCTGATGCAGCCCCAGCTGCAGCTCCCACCACAAGTTACTGGCGGGTCAGGTGACCATTTGCAGGGCCCTAGTGACATGTTAACCCTTTCAATACCTCAATCCTCCCTCGAGTGAGAGAAAGGAACAAGATGCAAGCATATAAAGGAACAACATGAAGACATTGAGGTCAGTGAAGAAGAAGCCAAGTCCCAGATGGGAGGGATGAAGAGATGCCTTGATCTTGGGGCTGAAATCCTCTTGTAAGCTATGGAGAAAAGACTTTTTTTCCCTATAACACATGAAACTATGGGGAGATGAAGGGTTCAAATTTATATTGAGCAAAGGCCTCCATGTTAAAGTAAGCAGATGTGAAACTAGCTGTGATTCCATGAGAAGTCTGAACAGAGAAAGAGAGAAGAGTAGTCCTGTGTTCCCAGGAGAAGATCTCTGTTTCCAGGGATGAAGATTATTTTAGACATAGATAATAAGACCTTTTGCCTTTGAACAACTCATCTTTAAAACAATACCCCTAAGTCAACATGACCCATCTACAAGCTGTGGGAAGGCTTGTGGAAAATGGGAGGGGCTTCATGATGGCAGGGTTCCCTGGGCGGCTGTTATCAGTGAGGAAATTGAGAGCCACAAGAGAACTGGTTTTTTTCTCTCTTGTGGAGAAGTCTCCATAACATTAACAAGAGGGACTTCTCTCCCTAAGTGAACTGAAGAAAGACTGTTTTAGAAGTGGTAAACTGACTAGAAATTTTAGGGTTTGTTTCTTTACATTGTCAGTGGGAAAGAAAAGGTTGTGGGGGGAAGAGAAGTGTTCTAAAGTGTTTGTTGTAATTCTTACTACTTTTTTTTTAGGTACTATTAATAAAATTTTCTTTATACTCTTTTAAAGGTTTTGAGCCTGCTTTGCCTTTCTTCTGATCCTATCTTCCTATCTCACAGCAGAAAGTGAGTGATTGGCCAGCACTGAAACTCACCATACTCATCAGTGCATTGGTTGGGAAATCTCAACATTGGTGAAATCTCAAATTGGCAAACCAAAACTACTACAAGTACGTAGACTACCTGAAAGCCAATTAAGATTTGACACACCAAAGAATTTTGCAAAGGGGAAGATGAGCTGGTAAAAATGCGGAAGTTGGATGGTGGGTGCTGCTGCCTATTATCTGTTCCCAACAAACCTCTCCTGTAGAAAAGCAGGTTGGGTTATTTTTCAGGCAACGCAGTCAGATCCACACACAACACTCACCACAGCTGGCTCAGTGAGAGAGGCAGAAGGCTCCTTTTTGCAAGGTTTCATTTCAGCCAGATATCACATGTGGTAGCTGATGGGAACCTGTCAAGAAAAAGAGAGCAACCACATGGTGCAGGCAGCTTAAAAAGGGGAAGGGGTGGCAGGCGGAGCTAAGGGCAGGGCAAAGGGGATTGGTCTCCAGGGGAGAGGGCGCAGCCGCCAGGGGTATCCAACCAATGAGGGAACAGGGAAAGGAAAAACCAGGGTAGTGAGACAGAAGTCCATGGGGGAGTCTTGTCTTTTCCCCCAGGAGGAATGAACTCTATGGTGCAAGGCCCTTGGGAATTGGCTGGGTGGGAGGGAGGGAGGGAGTTCATGGGATACTACAAGCTGGTGCAGCCAACATGGTGTTACTCATCATGTTGCTACAATTAATGCCTGCTATAGACACAAAAGTAAGGTATGCTGAGTGGTTTTGGGTATTCTCACTGTCTTGATAGTGTAAGTGAAATTTTCCTGTAAAATCAAGGCAGCCCAGGATAGGGGTTTTAGCAATGCAAATTAGGGGCAAGTCAGTGTAAAATGCTTGAGAACCATTAATTTTGATCCATTTTATATTTTCTTCCAAGGGTCCCCATGGTGGAAGCCAAATGCCTCCTGTCCAGTTTGTATCTTTACTTGCTATGGGTAGTTCAGCATCCCACCATGTAAGCGGTCTAAAAATGGGAGGGTCAACAATGTGAGCCCAAAATACCTGCTCTGCAGTTGCCAAAGGCATGAAAAAAGAAAACAGAATAAACTTCTTATGGTACTGTTGCTAGCTACTATTGCTAGGTAGGCCAGGAAGGTGTTCTCTGGGGTTGGTGCCACTCCTACACCATGCATCAGGATTTCAGGTCTTTCTTGTAGTTGCTTCAGCATCCCCCGTGTTATCTCAGGGTTCATCTGTTTGCTGCTGGCTGGTGTTGTGCAGCGCCTCTTCATCACTACTGAAAGTGTCTTCAGCTGGGGTATTGGGTTGTTGGACTGGTCTTTCTAGCTCATGGTGTGGTTTTACCAGAAGAGCAGGTAACCACTTTGGACATGTTGGCCATATAACACATGCGTACCCTGACCCTCAGGTTGGTAAATCATCTGGGCCTTGCCATTGCACACCCAATTGTGTATTGCTCTGCTGGGGATTGAGATTGATGATCTGCATTCCAAAAAATAGTGTAAATTATTGGATTTTACCAATATTGCTGAATGGGACGTGCCTTGGCTTCTCTGGCCCTGCTGCTGAGTCACATAGTGGCAACTGTGGTGTTTCACCCCAGAGACACTTTGGCTAGCTGTGAGTCACAGCTGAGCACATGGAGACAAGTCCAGGCATGCCCGAGCTCTGGTGCTTGCGGATAGAACTCCCTCCATGGAGGGTCCGCTCCTCAGATCCTCTGACGGGGAAGCTTTAAGGCAATGGTGAAGAAAGGAGTCGGTTCTGATGGAGGTTTTTAATCCAGAGTTTTTATTCTGGGCCACATGGCCCATGAATCTAGCAACAGCTCCACCAGAACTCCAGACTGCGTGGCATGCTTGCCCTTTTACCCAGAGGAGAGGGGGAGGGGAGGAAGTACAGGGACCACCAACCAGGTACAGGGGGAGGAGGTCTTAGGGAAAAAGGCACCTGGATGCTCCAATGGCCCCCCAGGGGTGGAGAGCATCCTTTGAATCTGCCAATCACTTGACGCCCTTCTGGAATTTCAGGACTGACAGACAGTATTTGGCAGAGGCCAGGGAGGGGGAAAGGGGAGGTGATTGACACACCTGGGGAAGGAAGCTTCAGGGAGGAACGAGGGGAAAATGAGGCAAACCATGACAACACACTGCAACACATGGGTTTATTTGATAGCAAATGTGAAAAACGCCAATCACTTGTGTTAAAATTTTAAAAGTTTAATAGTAATAAAAGTTATAGAAATAGTAATAAGAGCAATAAGAATTTGGACAATCAGAGTTAGGACAGGAAAGGACAATAAAATCAAAGAATTACAGATGTCTGGGTGTGTTCTGCCAAGTAAAAGCACACACTGCTAATGTGAAAAACACCAATCACTTGTTTTAAAATTTAAAAAGTTTAATAGTAATAAAATGGTTATAAAAATAGTAATACAAATTAGAGCAATAAGAATTTGGACAATCAGAGTTAGGACAATAAAGGACAATAAAAACAAAGAATTACGAATGTTCAGATGCTTTCCTCTTGAAGCATGCTCGCTAACAAAGGATTAACTCTTAAAAGCAATAGCCTGTTGCATATTCATATATCTCATACATTATTCAAAAATTATTTTCAACCAAGGGGTGTTTTCTGGTTATTGTCAACTTCCCCCCCTCATCTTCTAAATCAGTCATCTCGGTCACCACCAAGTCTAGTCTTTCCTGATAAGGAGGCAGTAATTCTTCTCTTGGGGATTTTGGTGTCTTGTTGCTGTTATCTCTGTGCAAAGAATTTCTTGATTGATAGAACTGGGATTGCGGGTGTGTAGTTGGTTAGAAATGTGTAATATCACAGGGTGGAAAACTTAGAGTTTGGGGTTTTAGAATACAGTAATAAATATGAAGCAAGATGGAGGTTTTAAGGCAGTGGTAGGTTGTTCTTCTTTACCTTCTTCCTTCTTCATCATGGGTTTGGGTGGTATTTTGTAATTGCACAGAAAAGTCCACAGTGCGGACTTCGAGGGATTAGTTATTGGGTAAAAAGTGAAAATAATTTAGGTGACATTTCTTAATTGGATAGTTTACCCTTAAAAGACCTTGTAACAAGAGATAGTTAGCCATTTTGTGCCTTGTTAATGAAAGACTGCAGAACTCACTGCAGTGAGACTGTAATATTGATAAGAAATAATAAACACCTGTGTCCAAACACAAACTATCATCTGAAGTGCCTTCAATCCCCACCTCAACAGAGATAGAAAAAGGAAGCTCAAAACCGGCATCCATCAACTCCTTCTTTGCTGTCCAGTGGTGGAGTTTGCTTCCTTAAATCTTGATTGGCGGTCAAGGGTTGCCATAGTAACAAACCAACGCTACCAAATGCCCCAAACCCAGGTCATCCACTGATAACAACGCAAGGAGGGTAAAACATTACTATAACTCTATAAAACTTCTCTTAACATATATACATGATATTTGCCTTTTAATTGTGAGAGTCAATCATTGTATTATTCATCTATCACAATCCCCCCTTTTCCTTTTCCAAAAGTTATTTGGCTTGAACAATTAAACTCAATGAGTCATACTAGCATCTGTTGATGTGGGCAAGGACAGAGGGAACCAAAGGGAAAATAAAAAAATCCCTGGTTTTCCCTGGGCACCCTTATCTGGAATGAATGGCTTTTACTCCCATCTACCTTGCCTATGGGGTTGCTACTCATAGCAGGTGTCTCTTAGTGGTGAGTACAGAGGCCAACCCGGTCTTGCCCTCCAGTCTATTTAGTATTAAGACAGGTGGGGAATTATAGAGGTCCGGTATGGCCTTTTGTCCCTACCTTACCTTGTCTACGGGGTTGTTACCCGCAGCAGGGCTATGGAGTCTTCTTGGTAGTGAACAAAGGGGCCAACCCTGTCTTGCCCTCCTTCCTTTGTCTTATTTCCTTAAAGATGCTGCCCCATTGCATTTTATGGTCCTTTGTGTACTTCCCCTCAACAGATGCTTGTAATTCTTTTCCATTAAAAGAGTTCTTGAGCTGGCTGCTGGAAGCTTGATTCAACTTTTTGGGCGTCTTGGTGTTTCTCTGGCTGTCTCTTGGTCTCTGCTTGAGAGTCAGTCTCATTTCCCCTGGCCTGGATGTTACAGTCCATTCTTTGGGTTCTTCTACTGAGCCTTTGACTCTGTTGGCATGAGTCCATCCCCACTCTGCAGTTTGCACAGCTGATTCAGTGGTAAGCAGTACCTGAAAGGGACCTTCCCACTGAGGAGTTAGAGGCTTATCTCTCCATGACATAATCATCACCCAATTCCCAGGATTAATATTATGGATTCCAAAATCCAGGGTGGTATTTTGAGGAATTGCCCCTTTATATCTTAGCCCTTCTAAGGTTTATGCTATAGACATAACATATTTCTTGGCATTGGTTTCCCCTTCCTCATAGATTGCAACCTTCTGGGGTGAGGTCAGGAAGGGTAACCCAAATATCATTTCATAGGGTGACACCCCCAGATCTGACTGGGGTTGGTTTCTAATTCTTAAAAAGGCCAAGGGAAGACATTTTATCCATGACATTTGGGTTTCAATCATTAGCTTAACTAGAGTTCTTTTAAGAGTTTGATTCATTCTCTCAACCTGAGTGGAACTCTGTGGACACCATGGAATGTGTAATTCCCATTTTACTCCCAGGGCTTGGATAACTTTCTGCAGTATCTTTGATGTGAAATGAGTTCCCTGGTATGAATCAATCTTGTTTACCATCCCATATCAAGGAATGATTGATTCTAGAAGTGTTTTATTCACAACATTGGCATTGGCTTTCACTGTGGGTATGGCCTCTACCCAATGAGTCAAGTGATCCACTATCACTAGCAAAAACTTCCGCTGTTGTACCTGGGGAAGCTCAGTAAAGTCTACTTGGATGTTTTGAAAGGGCCATAAGGCTAGTTGTCACCCTCCCCTGGGTGTTTTCCTCATGATATTCTTATTTACTTGTTGACATATCACACACCATTCAGTCACCTGCTTAGCTATGATGAAAATTCTTATGCATCCCCAGTCCCTTAGAAACTGATCACTTAGTGCTTGTGTACCCTAATGTGTTGTCCCATGTATGCCTTCTAGCATTTTCCTGGCAAGGGGTTTACTCAACATTTGCCTACCATCTGCTAATCTCCACTTCCCTTTGTTATCTTTCTTGGCTCCTATTTTAATGAGTTCTTCCTCTTCTGCCGCACTAAATACCATGACTTCTTGCATTTCTCCCATTGGGGTTACCACCATCATTAGTTTTTCTGTCCCTGATTCAGCTGATTTTAGCTTCTAAATCAGCTAAATTGTTTCCTTGTGCCTCTTGATTTGCCCCTTTTTGATGTCCTTTAACATATACCACTGCTACTTCTTCTGGTAATTGTAAGGTTTCAAACACTTCTAAAACAAATTTTTCGTGAATCAGTCCCTTTCCCTTTGAATTTAATAGGCCCCTCTCTTCCCAAATTTGTCCAAAGGTATGTACTACCCCAAAAGCGTATTTTGAGTCTGTATTTATTGTTCTGCTTTTCTGTGATAATATTTCCAGAGCTCGTTTTAGGGCATGCAACTCACATGCTTGGGCTGACCAATTGGAAGGTAACTTTCCCTTTTCTATGGCTACTAACCTTTCATGCACTATAGCGTACCCTGATACCCGGTGCCCCTGGATTACTCTTAATCATCCGTTAATGTACAGTTGTTTCCCTCCACGGAGTGGTTGATCCGTTAGGTCCTCTCTTACTCTAGTTTGATAGTTTATAACTCCTAGGCAATTATGTATTAATTCCTCACCTGGTTCTCCATACAAAAACTCTGTAGGGTTGAGTTTGTTACTCACTATTAGCTTTAAATCATTATCTATTAAGATGGCTTCATACTTTAGCACTCGGGAATCAGTGAGCCATTTCTCAGCCTTTTGGCTTAGGATTCTTCTCACTCAGTGTGGGGTATATACTGTCAATTTTCCCACAAAGGTTAATTATTTGCTTTCCTCTACGAGTACGGTGGTCACTGCCACCGCCTGAATGCAGGTTGGCCACCCCCTGCTCACAAGGTCTAGTAGTTGTAATAAATAGGCCACTGGTTACCTGGATCCTCTCCAGTCCTGGGCTAGTACTCAATGAGCTACCCCTTTTTCTATATCTACAAACTGATAGAAGGGTTTGTCTAAGGCAGGAAGTCTCTGTGCTTGTGCACTGACTAATTTTTGCTTTAAAGCTTCAAACTTGTTCATCGTCTTCTTCCCACCTAATCTCTTCTTCTGCTAACTATTCATACAAGAACCTGACGGCCTGCATGTATCCTTCAATCCATAGCCTACTGTCTTAGGTTGGAAATGGGGGGGTGTATTCTATTTGTATCTGATGGGGCAGTTATCTTCTGTTAATTGGGCAGTTTTCTTTATCTCTTCCACAACTCATATGCCCTCAGGGGAGATATCTTCTCTTAATGGGCCATTGAGTCCCACTGCATGACGGATAAAACTACCTCATCCCATTGTGAGAAGCTCTGCACAGAGGGAGGAGCCAAGCATTCCTACCTGGATATAATCAGAGTTATGGAAGACCACAGGCAACCTTTTCCACTGAATTCCCAGAGGAGCGGCTTTCTTCTCCACTGGATTCCCAGAGGAAGACCAGGCCCATCTATACCACCACTGGATCTTCAGAGGAAGACTACACCCTTGTACAGGATCACTGCTTCAACAGAACCACATCTGTCACTCCAGGAGGACTGCAACCACCATTTCAATTGGACTGCTACCAACACTCTGACCAACAGGGTGTCAGGTTGTATTCTGACTCTATCAGTGTTGTTTTGTATTATTGCATTGTTTATTTTATGTCATTTTTTATTTATTTTCTTCCCTAATAAAGAACTGTTATTCCTGTTCCCATATCTTTGCCCGAGAGCCCCCTTAATGTCAAAATTATAACAATTCGGAGGGAGGGGATATACATTTTCCATTTCAGGGGAGGGTCCTGCCTTCTTTAGCAGACACCTGCATTTTCAAACCAAGACACCTACAATATCCCAACAATCCTAGAAACCTTCTAACTTCCCTCCTAGTTTTTGGCCATGGGTGTGAGACTATTCCTGCAATTCTCTCAGGGTTCAGTCATCGGCTGCCTTGACAAATGCCTTGTCCTAGGTATTTTACTTCCCTGTCTACAAATTGGAGTTTCCCTTTTGATACTTGAAGTCCATGGTTCCCCAGAAAAGTTAACAGTGCTTTGGTGGATTCCTGTACTTTGTTTTCTTCCCATCCTGAGAGAAGCAAATCATCTACATATTGAATGAGTTTTATCTCAGGTTTGATGGAGAAGAGTTGTAGTACTTCTCCAAGGGCTTGACCAAATAGGTTTGGGGATTCAGAAAACCCTTGGGGTAACCTAGTCCACTGAAGCTCTTGCTTCCTCCCAGAATAGAGGTCCTCCTATTCAAAGGCAAATATATCCCTACTTTTTCTCTGCCAGTGGACATGCCCAAAAAGCATCTTTTAGGTCTATCATACTAAACCACTGGTGTGATGGGGGGATATTACTCAGTAGTGTATAGGGGTTAGGCACTACTGGGTACCGATTCACTGTTCTTTTATTCACTTCTTTCAAGTCTTGGACAAGCCTGTAAGTCCCATCTGACTTCTTTACTGGTAATATGGTTGTATTATGGGGGGACATACATGGTTCTAAGGTCCCGTCCTCAAGTAGGTCCTGGATCACCAGCCGTAGTCCTCGTCTCCCTTCCAGGGACAGTGCATATTGTTGTACCCAGACTGGATGGTTCTCATAAACTATTTTTATTACTATAGGTTTTATGTTCAATTTACCTTCATTTTCTGTTTTGTCAGCACCATCTCATGAATTTTGTCCTCATCCTCTTCCCTTAACTGGAGAAGCTTAACCACCATTTTTCCTTCTTCTGGGAGTACTCCAATGTCTAACTGCACCAGTAAATCCATTCCTAACTGATTGCACCCTGCTTCTGGAACTAATAGACCATCCCCAATTCCTATTTCATTTGCCCCTTCAAACTTTACTTCCTTTATAACTGAGACCTTGAGCCCCTCCCCTTTTGCACCTACTACTTGCATGGTATCTTGACTCTTTTTGCACCTCTTTGGTATTCTACAAACACAGATTCTTTCAGCCCCCGTGTCTACTAGAAATAAAAATTCTTCCTCCTGGGGACCTATTTTTAAAGGCTCCTGATGGTATTCTGTCCCCAGGAGGTAGAGCCCCTGACACCCCTAATCTTCCACTTCTTTTTGCTCAGTCTCATAGACCCTCTATTGTATTTGCGGGGACCCTTGTGGCAGGAAGGAATCACTAATCCAATGGGGTCCCCTAATAGTCCTGTTAATTCCTTTTAAAACATTCTCACATCAGAGGAACTGAGAGGTACGGTTACAAATCCAATTCCTCCCTACACCCCAGACAGTGGTACTTCCCTCAGGGGGTATAATTATAATCCTGATGCTTGGCTCCCATCCTCTGATCTGCTTTCCTCCCATGGTGCTACCCTGTTTCTGGTGTTTTGGCTAGGCCCATCAAGGGGTAGGGGAGGTGCAATTAGAGCTACTGGAGGTGGGGGGGGGTAAGTGGTCTAACGGGTCCCATTCTTTATGTTCTGCTACCTTAAATACACTCACCTTCGATGGTGTGGTTTCCCCTTCCCAGCAAGCAGCGTAGTCACTCTCTTCCTGATTGAATGGTTTCTTAGCTCTTACATACATGTTTAATGCCTGGCATATCCATCCCTCCTCTGATACATATCTCAGCCTGTATACATGATCACTCCTAATTTTCCTTCTGGTCCATTCTACCATTTTGCTCTCATCCTTATCTCTGCTGTCGGGGTCATATTTCCACTGGGCTAATTTCTTTCCCAGTGGACTATCTGGGGGTATGCCCATTGGTTCCTCCTCAATCTCTGCTTCTTCCTTTTAGGATTCACTACTCACCCATGATCCCATCCTGACCAGCAGATCACAGGTCTTCCCCCGACAGAAGCCGCCTTCCCCAGTCATCTAACCACAAGCCCTCCCAGCAAGGCCCACCTTCCTAAGAAGGGAAAAGGAAAGGAGGAAAAAATAGAAACCAGTTAGGAGGCAAGAGAATGAAAGGGGAGAGAGAGAGAGAGGAGAAGTGTCTCCGTCTCTCTGGGTGCCTCTCTGTGAACCCCGGCCAGCCCCGGGTCGGCAAAGAGCGGGGGGGCAGCCCCGAAGTGACCGACAGCAGGGGGACACTCTCTGGTGCCCCGAGGGTACTGAGGGCAGCTAGGCTAGTCACCTTTGCAGCAGAAGAGACAAAGGAGACATCGGTAGAGGGTAAAAGGCCGACTCTGAGTTAGGGGCCAGTCCAAGGTTTATTCGGAGCTCCTCAGGGGGCCCCACACCTCGGTGGGCGCTGTGCTCAGAGTGAAACAAAGGAATCTCAAGGTTACATTTAAAGGGGGGGAGGAAACCGAGGGTAGATACATTTGCTGACCAATAAAGACCCTCCAGGGATGCAGCCTCAGGGATGGATATTTGGGATAGCATATAACATCATCCTTGGGGGGCTGACCCCTGGCTTCGGGCTAATCACTCGATGGCTTTGACCGAAAGTTCTAGATAGAGGGGATGGGATGCTGAGTGACTGACAGAGAGCCAGGGCGGGAATTTGGGGGATGATCTCAACACAGGAGAATGGTTACACAGGTAGAGGAAGGGGGTACAAAAAGGGGTACATCATCTGGGGAGAATAAGGGGATACAAAATCAAAACTATTACAAAGTATTACAAAGTATAAAAGCACACTACAACAGAGAAGAGATGAAATAAAAAGAAAGAAAGCAAGCTTTACCTTTCTTCCGAAAAGTTTAAAAACCTGGCTATGATCCAGGGACTTCTGTGTCACTGCATTGGTCCCTGTCATTCCTCTCCTTCTTGGCTTGTTACTCTGGTCCCACAGCCTTATGCCAGTGGGTATTACAGGGGAGCCAGTCTGCAGCCGGCCTGGTTCACCCCCAGCTCAGTGGGTGGCAGCTCCACCTCACTCCCTGCTCCGTGGCTGGTCCGCCAAGATTTGGTCCTGCAGCCAGCGTGCCCCTGATTTCCTTCTGCACCCAGAAGCCGCTCCCACGCAAGCGGCACGGGAGCTGACTGGCTCCTCCACGTGAACCCCCCCCGTGCCACAGGGGGGCCTACCACAGGTTCCTGTCCAGATACAAGTCCGCTGCCTGGCTTGCCAGCACTTCCCCAAAACTGCCACTGGCTACCGCTGCTCAGCTGGCCCGGGATACCACAGCACCAGCCACGCACCAGACCCCAGTGGTGCCCCACATGGGCCCCCCGACCCCCTTTGTGTGTGCTGGCTCAGTGCTGCAAAACCCCTCACAAACCCTTCAATCTCACGCATCCTGCCAGCCATGGGGGAAATCCCCGCTTTCCTCTTTATCACGCATCCCGCCATTCCTTACTACCATCCAATATCCTAAAACTTCAACGGACCAAGACAGATCTAGTATAGTAATGGCGTGAAGTTCGCTTTCCTATATCGGAATTATGGAGTCATTATCTGGCCAAAAAAAAGTTATGAGGATGTTACTCACCCTCCCTTCTTCTCTTTTCTTTATCCAGCCTCCTGTTGTCTCCAGGCTTCCAGCCTGCCACCACCGGTGGCCCTGGGAGAGTCCGAAACTATCTGCCAAACATGTGGTGGGGCGTGCATCTTTTCGAGAACTCCTAGCACCACTGGGGCGAGGTGTTTACTCCCAGACGAGTCCCCATATTGTGAAAAATTATACTCATTTCCAAAAATTTAGAAAGGTTTATTAAAACTTTATCAAAAATACAACAGAAGACTGAATAGAGAAAATATTACGGCACTGGGAGCAAAGGATTTTTCCCACCATGTGCTCACCCACACAATGGAGGTTTCACGTTTTAACCCTTTAGCCCTTCTCAAAGTTCTGTCCATCGACTCCTTTGCTGTCCAGTGGTGGAGTTTACTTCCTTAAATCTTGATTGAAAGTCAGGGGTTGCCATAGTAGCAAGTCAACCCTCCCAAATGTCCCAAACCCAGGCCATCCCCCGATAACAACGCAAGGAGGGTAAAGCATAACTATTAATCTATAAAACTTTTCTTAACATATATACATGATATTTGCCTTTTAATTGTGAGAGTCAATCATCACATTACTCAGCTATCACACTAAACAAAAATACAACAAAAGGACTGAATAAGGAAAAATTGCAGCGCTGGGAGTCCCTGTGACTATCAGCCACATGCTCAATCTACAAAATGGATGCTCTGCCTTTTATACCCTTAGCTCCTCCCAAAGTTTTGTCTGTCAACTTCTTCTCTGCCATCCATTGGTGGACATTACTTTCTTACATCTTGATTGGAGGTCAGGTGTTGTTACGCTGCACCTCTTGGTTGGAGGTCAGGTGGTGTTACACTGCACCTCTTGGTAATAAGCTGGCCATCTCCAAGTGTCCTGACTACTAAGGCTACTACAAGGGAGAGGGGAAAGAGGACTATGGGAGGACATATTACAATAACATCACTATACATTTTAACATCCACATAATATCTATCTCTTAATTGTGAGAGCCAACTATTATATTACTTATCTATAACACCGTGGATCCCAATGATGTTCCATTGATCTTTTCCAGATGGTTTTCTTCGTGGTCAAGGTCCCCCAGAAAAACATAGAATCTGATGGGTTAATATATGCTCAGGCCAGGTAGGAAAACCCAGGCACTTCCCTGGTGGGGGTGGGGGGGAGTTTGCCATTGTCTCTTACAACAGACTCTGGGTTTGTTGCATCACATGCAGTCCTGTGGTACAAGGCTTCAGGAATGACTCTGAGGAGCACTTTGGGGGGCATTTGATGGATTAAGGCACCCCCTCAGTTGTTTCTCATGTGAATTTCCTGTGGATATAGCCTTCCCAAGGTTGGGGGGTCCATAGCCAGTTTGCGTAAGTGAGGATGGGTTCACTGTCCCTGGGCAGAGGTTACCACACACTGAAACTTTTTCCCCCCACCTCAGTTGGGGGTGAAATCTGTGCAAACCTGATCCCAGCAAAATGTGTCTTTGGGTTACGGCCTCCCATACCCCAAAGCAAGTCAGAAATTATTTCTAGTATGGCTGCTGGGTTTGGCTTGCATTCTTTTCCTTGTTTGTTTACTTCTCCCTGGGCCTAAGATGATTGAAGAATAGATTTCTTTTTTATCTAATCTCAGCAGTTTGACTTTCAGTCCAGTCAGGCATTCTTTAGGGAGGGGTGGGCTTTGATGGCTCCTTTATACAGTTTTGCTATAATGAGCAAAACTTTATATCAGTGTTTGAGGCATGAACTATTTCAGTCTCTGACAGTTCCCTCCCAGCTCCTTGTGCAGCTCCTCACTTGCAGAGCATAGGACACTGAAAAGCCCTTGACTTAGGGTAAGCACTGCTCAGCAACAGCTAAAACATCACTGTGTTATCAACATTATTCTCATAGTGAATCTAAACCACAGCACTGCACCAGCTACTAGGAAGAAAATGAACTCTATCCCAAACAAAACCAGGACAACTTAGGATGATAATAAGTAGTAGTGAGGAGCATGTTTACGCAAACTTTAAACTTTTCATTTCCTCAGTTCTTACTTTACTATTTTTATTTTTTCAAATAGACATGAACTTTCTTTTGTCTTTTAGGAAACTGTAGTGAATTCACACTGGCCAGATGTTAGACACCCACCAAAGATGCTCTTTCCCTCCCCTCCACAGCCAGACAAAGGAGAGAAAATAGAACAGAAGGCTCCTGGGTGGAGATAAGGACAGGGAGACATCACTCACCAATTACTGTAATGGGCAAAACAGACCCAACTTAGGGAAATTAATTGAATTTATTACAATCAAATCAGAGTAGGATAATGAGAAATTTTTAAAAATCTCAAAATCACCTTCCCCTCACCCCTCCCTTCTTCACAAGCTTAACTTCACTCCCAAATTCTCTATCTCCTTCCCCCAGTGGCACAGGGTGGTGGAGAATGGGGGTTGTGGTCAGTTCATCACATGTTGTTTCTGCCTCTCCTTCCTCCTCAGGGGGAGCACTCCTCACATGCTCCCCCTCTTCCAGTATGGGGTCCCTCCAACAGGAGACAGTTCCACACAAACTTCTCCAGTTTGAGTCCTTATGGGCTCGATCTCTTTATGAACTGCTTCTGCATGGGTCCCTTCCATGGGGACCACAGGTCCTGCCAGGAGCCTGCTCCAGTGCAGGCTTCACACAGGGCCATAGCCTCCTTTGGGCATCCACTTGCTCCAGTGTAGGCACCTCCACAGGCTGCAGGTGGATCTCTGCATCCCCATGGACCTCCATGGGCTGCAGGGGGACAGCTGTTTCACCATGGTCTTCACCATGAGCAGCAGCAGAATCTCTGTTCCAGTGCCTGAAGCACCTTCTACACCTCCTTCTTCACTGCCTTTGGTGTCTTCAGAGTTGTTTCTCATATTCTCACTCATCTCTCTGGCTGAAGTTGCCGTTGCACAGGATTTTCCCCCCTTCTTAAAAATGTTATCCCAGAGGCACTACCACCATCACTTATGCCTTGGCCAGCAGGGGGTCTGTCTTCTAGCTGACTGGCACAGGATCTCTCAGACATAGGGGAGGCTTCTTGCATCGTCTCACAGAAGCCACCCCTGTAGCCCTGCCACTACCACAACCTTGCCACACAAACCTGATACAATAGCTAATCAAGAGAAAATAAAAAATACTGAAATACTTATGGTCTAATCTTTTGATTGAGCTATGCAGAGGATTTAAAAAATGAGAAACAATCAAGTTTATAAAAAATCCTCATAAAGCAGTTTGAGTGTGATCACATACTTTTTGTGTGTGCAATTTACATTTGGGGTTAGACAACTGATGTTACTTACCCTTATTACCATTCTACAGCTTACTAAAGTCAAAAGTGGTCAAACTGTGGCTCTTAGGATGACTTCCTTAGGTTTAACTAGTTGGACCAGACAAGGTCTGGAAGAGTTCTGGAGAATTCACTTTGTTGCGTGCTCTGCCTGGGAAGTCATATTGACCCTTTCTTTTCTTTGGGACGCAAAGTGCAGTCTTGTTGTCTTGGTTTGAAAGAGAGATGTCTGCTAAGGAGCCTCCCTTGGAATGGAAAATATGATCCCCTCCCCTCCAAATTATTGTAATTTTGAAATTGAGGGGATTTCGGGCAAAGATATGGGAAAAGGAATAACAGTTCTTTACTAGTATGTATAACAAGGCAAGCAAACAACAACAATGGCAGTGACAACAGAACCACAAACCCAGTAACAACGTTCTCAGCTGCAGGCACTTTCCCCTTTGGTGTAGTTATATATTGGGTACATAACTCCCTGGTCACCATGCTACTTGAGCTAGTCATGGAAGTGTGGCACCTAACCTTGTATATGTGTCTGAATATGTGTAACCATTTGCCCATGATGGCTCTCTTTTTCAGATTAGACAGAGGAACCAAGACTGCTTTTTTGATGCACTCTGTGATATCAGTTTATGTAAAGATACCATCAGAGACAATGAAGATTTTTTGGTATGTGTATTTGCTGCTGTTTGCCTGTCCGGGGCTGGGCTGCTACTTCTGAGGGTTTATTAATAATCACACCTAGCCTGTCGGGGGAACAGGAGAGGATGATTTTTCCCAACCTTTCATCTCCTTCTCCCCTTTTAGGTCTGATACATCACATTTTGAGAAATTTGACTTCCCTCTGGATGTTGACACCATATTCTTATTGCTAGTTCTGCTATGTCTCCTCCATATGGTCTACAACATGTTTAGAGTCAGGGCTGAGATTTCCAGGGAGGTTGCCCAGAGATCTGACCAAGGGGTGGAAAATCCTAAGTGGCATGGAACGTGGGAGAATATGGGCCATATTTTGAAGAAGTACTCTGCTCCAATAGTTTGTAAGTTCCCCCCTGAACAAATACAGAACCCCACTAAGGTAGCAGAATATTTGAAAGAAAATTGCAGTGGTAGTTCAAGAGAGGGACAGCTTATTGCACTGTGCTGGGCCTTGGCTAATGCTTATCACACACTGCTCAATACTGTACATCAGCACCTACAGCTGGAGGGGAAGGAGAACAAATCTACAGACACCACAGTCACTCAGGATGCAGTAAAACCAGATGGGCAGCCTAAGCCAATAGCAGTTGCCCCTGTCCAAAGGAGGAAACACAAGACCAAATCTGTTTGCCTTGTGGATGATGATGGGGAGGCAGGATCCTCACAGACAACAGAGGAATCAGTCAGAAATAATCACCAAATCCCTATTCTTAGAAAGTCTACACAACCTGTGGAAAGACCTCACCTGATGAACAGACAAATCCATATTGAGCTGGTTGATCTGAGTCTGGGATATCACAGGTGATGGTATGATTTTGGACAGTACTGAAGTGAGGCACTTGGGATCTTTGTTGAGGGATGTGGATATTGACCAGGGAATAGTGAGGAGGCCAAAATCTCACTCTGGACATGACTCTTAACAAGTGTGATGGAGAGATACCTTTGCCAGGAAGACCTCCAGCTGCAGCAAGGCCCTTGGAAAACCCTGAAGCATCGTCCAGAAGGAAGGATGACATGTCTGATCCCCTTGAAGGGACCTCCAGAATGTATGCCCAGGGAGGAAACAGTAGCCAGAACTGGAGCAGCCCTGCCTCTAACCAGGTAGAGGCCAGGGAAAATTTGGTCTTTTGGACTGTGTGGATCCGATGGCCTGGCACATCAGAACCACAAAAATACAAAGCTTTGGTTGACACTGGTGCACAATGTACTCTGATACCATCGGGACATGTGGGGGCAGAACCTGTTTTCATTGCTGGGGTGACAGGGGGGGTCTCAGTAGTTGACTACACTGGAAACTGAAGTGAGCTTGACTTGGAAGAAGTGGAAAAAACAATCCATCATGACTGGTCCAGAGACCCCATGTATCATTGGCATAGATTAGCTCAGGAGTAGGTATTTCAAAGACCCAAAAGGACATTGGTGGGCTTTTGGGATAGCTGCTGTTGAGACAGAAGACACTAGACAGTTGAATATCTTGCCTGGTGTAGCAGGGCATTTCGCCCCCACAAGAGCTTATTTGTTGCTTGTTAACTGGTGAAATAACTCAAACAGGACAAGTTATCTTTTACTGAGTTATTTTGGCACCATGGAATTAATGCTTCCAGCTGCCAATAAACATCTTGCTGTGGAAGTGAGATCTGGAAAGATAAGCTGGATTTATCACTGACAGACACCTCACTTTGCAAACTATAAAAGCCACACCAAGCTTTCACAAAGTAGAAATCTTCTGCACATTCCCTGGTAATGTGTGGAGTTTCTCCCCAAAGCAGGAATGCCTACTTTGTGGTTACTCCCCAGAGGTCGAGTGAAAGGACTCTGTGTACACTATTGTCTTTTTGGTATTATGTTAGGCTCCTAATCAATACTATTTCTTTGCTAGCTGTAATATAGGTACCTTGATATTGTGCACTGTTTATGTAATCTACTAGTTGTTCTTTTTGGTTTATATTGTGTAGTAACTCTAATTAAGATCTTTTTCTGTTATCTCCTGTCTGTTCAATAAATAAGTCATTTTATAATAGACCTGATCTGCCATCCTTAGAACTTGTGTGCCAGAGTGATTTCTTAAATTGAAGCTGTTGCCAAAAATCTGAGGCTGAGGCAGGACTTGTCTGAAGTTCCCACTCGTCTTGTGACACCTGGTCATTCAGAGGTGTGTCTGTCCGAAATTTCCCGCATTCTTTGCCTCTCGATCGTCATGAAAGATTGAGACCACAGGACCCTTCTGCTGTTGGACTCCTGAGGGTTGAAGAACAGCAGGTACCAATTGCTACTGCAACAATCCATCATCAGCAATACCGTGTGAACTGAGACTGTGATTCCCATCCATAAGATGATCTGTAAACTGGAGAACCAGGGAGTGGTCAGCAAGATTTGCTCACCCTTCAATAGCCCTACATGGCCTGTGTGTAAGTCTAATGGACAGTAGAGACTGACAGTGGACTATTGTGGCCTGAATGAAGCCACACCATCACTCAGTCACTGTGCTGGACATGCTGGAACTTCAGTACAAACTGCAGTCCAAGGCAGCCAAATGGTGACACAATTGACATGGCTAATGCCTTTTTCTTCATTCCTATAGCAGCAGAGTGCAGGCCACAGTTTGCCTTCACCTGGAGAGGCATCTAGTAGACCTGGAACTGACTGCTGCTGATGCCATTTGGGTTTTGCCTTTTTTCTATGTTCTCTGTATTCTTCACACATATATTTGTGTGTAGCTCATCTGCCAGCTCCCTCATCACCCTGGCATGGATCCCATCTAGTCCCATAGATTTATGAACATCCAAGTGGCTCAGCAGTTCTCTGACTGCATCCTCCTGGATAACACGGGGACCGTTCTGCTCCCTAACACCATCTACCAACCCAGGAGGACAGTTGTCCTGAGGACAAGCCATCTTCCCACTGAAGACTGAGGCAAAGAAGGCATTAAACACTTCTGCCTTCTCCCCATCTGCAGTTACTAAGTTCCCTCCCACATCCAGTAGAGAACAACGGCGGGTCTTACCCTTCCTTTTGCTGTTAATATATTTGTAAAAACATTTTTTATTATCCTTTACAAATGTTGCCAAATTAAGTTCAAATTGAGCTTTAGTCTTCCTATTTTTTTCCTACATGCCCTAGCAACCCCCTTAAATACTTCCTGAGAGACCTGACCCTCCTTCCAAAGATGATACATCCTCTAGTGACATCAACTAGGTGAACCAATAGAACTTGAAACATTAACATGAGCCTGCAGAGGCCTATGGGAGGGAGGCTCTTCTCACCCTAACCTTAGAAGGGTGTTTCTTTCTGCCCCTCCAGGGCGGAAGTGTTATAGTCCCAGTGGTAGGCCTCCAAGCCTCCACAACTCCCCCTTTTTTGTTTACTAAAAAGGCCTCCGCTCTAGACCTCTGCAAGAACTTAACAAAACACAACAACACAATCACCACAACAACAATGATAAACAGGGTCCATAAAACAGTTTTAACTAAAGATGAAATCCATCCCTTGAGCTGCCAGTCTTTAAACAGCTTGGAGAGCCAGTCGTTGTCACCTTCCATTTGTATTTTATTTACTTGGTCTTTTAAGAATTGGATCCTTGGGCATATCGACTCACTGTGATCTGACAGGTTGAAGCAACACATGCCTTCAAACTCTTGACAGCCATGTCCATGGGCGAGCAGCAGGTAATCATTGGCTGCTCTGTTTTGCAAGGTAGCGTGTTGAATTGTCTCTTTAAAGTGATGGATGTAGCATTGGACTGCTTGCTAATCCAGCATTCTAAATGGGTTAAATCCCCGAGAGCCGTTGCTGCAGCCACCCAAGGTAGAAAAATGGAGGCTGCAACTCTCTTCCCATAGCTCCAATTCTTCATTTGGTCATCGTAATTTTCCCCAAATTTATACAATGATCTCTTTTGGCAGCCTGATTTATTCCTGTGGTTCTTTAGTTGTGTATTCAAGCATGAAGGTCCAGTGGTCCCAGTTGTCTGCCGGGTTGTATTCTTTATGGATGTTAATAGGGGAGCTACCTCACCTTCCATTGATGGCATCCACGGTTACTGGCCACTCATTGATAGGCACCCCCACTAAATATGTAGAGAGTGGGTCATCGGGCCTTCCCACAGGCAGGCAAGTGTTGTCTTGTTTCAAGGTCCTGGCTAGGGTGACCCAAACATTGTGGGTGGGTTGAGGGATCACCCAGCCAAAGGCATGTGGCATAGAGAGGAGCATCCAAATCTTTACTGCAGCGACAACAATTGACGGTCCTTTGGCCATAGTTGGCTTTGGCTGTTGGGGGCTTGGGTGGCCTGAAAGTAAATAAATAATAAATTAAATTAAGGAATAACACTTTTTTAACAGTCTCAAAACATTAAATATAGTTTATGAGGGTGGTAATGCTGGCGCGATATTCATGGGTCCTGACTGGTATTGTTCCATCGGTCTGGAAGGTCCTGGCTCATATCGTCAAGATGGTGTGGATGGTCTCCTTTGGGCTTCTTTTTCTGTCTTTTCCAATCTTCTGCCATTCTTCCTGTTGGTTTGTTCTGATCTTTTTCTAGTTGTTCCAATGTTGGTTTTGCTGCTTCTAAGAATGTCTTTATGTTCTTTTCTGGGATCCACCTTGGAAACACAAGCATACCCTCTCCCCCAGGTTATTAATAGAAAGCGGGTCTTTGATCAACACAGATGGTTTTTCTTTTAGCTGTGAGTTGGTCAAATTAATGAAATGCCTGATGATAGGGGCAGTAGGGTCCATAAATGAATTGTTAAAAAAGTTGAAAACATAAAGAGCCTTTGCCAGTCTCTCAATGGGAGAATAGGTCTGGACTCCCCCTCTGTTGATTAATGGCCCTTTCAATGGAATGGTGGGCCCTTTCAACAATGGACTGTCCTGTGGGGTTGTGTGGTATGCCTGCATTATGCACTACACCCCACTGATTTAAGAACAGATGGAACTGGTATGAGGTGCAGGCAGGGCTGTTATCTGTTTTTATCTCCTGTGGAATGCCCAAGGTGGAAAACGCTAGTAAATAATGTTTGATGACATCTTTTGTCTTTTCCCCAGTGTCTGCAGAAGCAAAGACTGCACCAGAAAAAGTGTCTATTGACACATGTATGTATTTCAAACGCCTGAAAGGGGCATAGTGAGTCACATCTGTCTGCCAGAGCTGGAGACTCTGCAATCCTTTAGGATTGACTCCCACTCCAACAGATGGAAGGGCATAAGATTGACAATTAGGGCACGTCGCTATGATGGATCTTGCTTGGTCCTTGGTGATTTTAAACATCCTGACCAAGGCAGGTACATTTTGATGAAAAAATTGGTGGCTAATCTTAGCCCGTTCAAAAATATTGGGAAGGGTGTTTTGGGCTACCATGGCTGGAGCGTCTGCTCTCCTGTTTCCCTCTGCAATGAAACCAAGAAGGGTGGTATGGGACCTTGTGTGCATAATATAGTAGGGATGTTCTCTGTGGGATAAAAGATAAATCAAATGGGACAATGAATCATATAATTGGGGATTAAGGATATATTTTAGAATCAAATTTTCAGCTAGCTGCACTATGTCATATACATAAGCCCAATCTGTAATTAAATTAATTGGTTCTTTGAATTTGGAAAAGGCTCTGACCACTGCAGCCAATTCGGCAAACTGGGGGGACCCATGAACGATGTCAATGTCTGACTCACATTGCTGGGTAGTTGGATTTTTCCAAGTAAAAACTGATTTATGGGAACTCCCAGATCCGTCTGTAAAGACATTCAGAGCCTTTAATGGAATTGGACTTTTTAGGAGTTTGGGGGTCAAATTGAAAGTCAAATTAAATAATTTATGATTTGGGAAATGAATAGAAATTTGTCGGGGGTAACTGTCTAAAGCGTATTGCAGTGGCTCAGATGTTTGTAACAGCCAATTAAGTTGTTCAGTGGTAAGGGGAAAATATATATTGGCAAGGTCTATTCCTGCAAGGGAATACAGATGCACTCTAGCCTTCATGATTAGGTGAGCCATTACTTCCTATGGTGTAGTGATTGTCTTGTTTGGTTGATGGGTCCTAAAAACCCATTCAATGATTATGAGGATGTTTGATCCCATTGAAAAAGCAATGGGTGAAACCTTGGACTTGTGCCTAGAATGGCCAAGGAAGAAGGTAGGTTGGGGTGGTACCTGTGAGCCTGCGTTTCTTGTATGGCTTGGGCTACCTTTTGTACCACCAACTTGGCCTCTGGTGTTAATGATCACAGAGTGTCAAGGTCCTTGTCACCTTTCAGAAGTTGGAACAATGGTGTGAGGTTATCGGTGGTGATTCCCAGCAGTGACCGAACCCAGTTAATGCTCCCGCAGAGCTGATGTAATTCTCACAGGGTCTTAGGATCATCCTTGATCTTCAGTGGCTGGGGCGCGATGGTTCCACGATTTTGAGGCTGAGGTACTTCCAAGAGCAGTCTGTTGGATCTTTTCTTCTGCGATTTCGAATCCTTGGCTTTGTACAGCATCAATAACATCTCGAACGACAGTCTAAAACGATTCGGGTTTCTGCACAAATAACGATGTAACCCATGTTATGAAATATGATGACGTTTTGGTGTCTCTGTTGGCTTGGTGAAAGAATCTGGGCCATGAACCATTGGCAGATGGTGGGCGAGTTCTTCATGCCCTGAGGTAGAACTGTCCAATGGTACCTCTGTAGAGGTGCCTGTGGGTTTAAGGATGGGACTGAAAAGGCAAAACAGGGGGCATCTTCTGGGTGTAGTGGAATATTAAAGAAAAAGTCTTTAAGGTCTATAGCGTCCATTTTCCAGTCTTGGGGTAGCATTGAAGCTGAGGGTAGGCCAGGCTGGAGGGGACCCATGTCTTCAATGACCTCATTGATCTTTGTGAGGTCTTGCAAGAGCCGCCACCTGTCTTTGCCTGGCTTTTGAATGACAAAGACAGGTGTGTTCCAAGGGCTAGTGGATGGTACTATATGACCCTTGGACAGCTGCTCTTGCATGAGGGACTGCAGCACCTTTATGGCGCAAAGAGCGATCTTGCAGATTGCTCCAGCAGGAGTTTCAGACATACCATTCTCAACAATCAGGCAAGGTCCCACAGAACCATATTCATCATTTATAGATCGACTTTCGCAAGCTGTGGATCAACAGGTGACAATCGAAGGTGTGAAGAAACCTCTTTTGGACAGTTTAGCCTTTGGCAACGCCAACCCGGATTGCCAACGGGTCATCATTGCAATGCCAAGTCGGCCATCCTTGGCAGAGATGGTGGAGGCATGCAGCAAGGTGGGGACACCTCAGCATGTTGCGTTGATCGTGAGGGACAAATTGAGAGGAGAATGGGAAGAATAGATGAAAGAACATGCGGGAAAACAGTCGGAAGAAAAGATACTGGAGAAAGTGTTTCAAAAACAAGATGAAATGATGGACAAAGTTCTTGCAGCCAAGTTCCAAGGGCTAGTGGATGGTACTATATGACCCTTGGACAGCTGCTCTTGCATGAGGGACTGCAGCACCTTTAATTTCTTCTCTGGAAGGGGCCACTGATCCACCCAGATGGGGTTATCAGTCTTCCAAGTCAACTGGAGGGTGGTGTGCTGCTCAGTGGCCCCGACTAGAAAACCTGTGGTCTTGTTAGGATTGCTAGTCTCATCCCCCATTGAGACAGTAAGTGCCTTCCCCAAAGTATCACAGGTGCCCAAGTTATAAAAGGTCTTACTGTGTCAACTCCACGCTCAGGTCCATCAAAGCATATGATGTTTTGGCTTCTGAAACTGGTCATGGCTCCCCCAATGCCTGGGATGACCCCAGCTGCTGGAACAAGGGGCCAATCTCTTGGCCACTCAGAAGGGGAAATTATGGCAACGTCTGCTCCTGTGTCCAACAGTCCTGAAAGGCGTATTTTTTTCCTTTCTGGGACAGTGCACACTCTATCATAGGTCTGTCATGGCCTAGAATTTGGGCCCACATTACCGGTGGGTCAGCAGGTGTTGTGGTCAAGTCCAGTAACAAGTAGGCTTGGGCTATAACCGTTCCTCTAGAGATGAAAAGTGGGGGGTTTAAGCACAGTACTTGGACCATGATTTCTTGTAGGGATGTTACTATTAAAACTTCAGGAAGAATAGTGAGTCCCTCTGTGGGAACTCAACACATCACTCTGCCTTACAAGGCATGACAGAGGCGTACACAGAGGGGATTTCTAAGAAAGAGCTCAAAGAATTATTGCTATGGGTGAGATTTAATTATCCATTTTCAGAGACACGCTTGTTATTTGAACGGGGTTTCTGGCAAGAAGTTAATAGACACATATATCTTTTAGCCACAAAAAAGGATGAGACGGCTTTAAAACTGCTGTCTCCGGCAAGAACCATGGTAGAGGCTATCTCGACTAAGTCTCGGAGATCAGCCAGACAATTACTTGCTACAACTCCCACAGAGGCAAAGGGGGGAGGACGAGGCTCGAAGCAGAGCTTGGCTCTAATCCCAGTTAGCCCAGGGGAGACAGCTCCCAAGGGAGGGGAGCAGGCAGAAATGTCATTGCTTCCAGCCCCATCATCCCAAAAGTCCAAGAGACCTCCAAAACGCCCTGACACCCCAGAAACTGAAGGGGGCTCAGGCTCCGATTCAGATGGAGATACGATCCCAATCCCAGATGAACTAAGGTTTTCACCTAGCAATATTGAGGAGTCGGGACACCCCTTGTGGACGGTCTCTCTCGATCCGCGGGAGCCAGAGGGAAATGGGATGAAAAAAGCAGCAGAATCGGAAAGGGGGGTCCAAGGGGGATTGGAAGGAGACGGGGAAACGCTTTCTCGCAGCAAGCGCGGCTGCGCAACAGCGATGGTCATGGATAGCGGGGGGAGCACGGAAGCAGTGGGGGACACGGGTTTGCTTGCGAGTTTTGCAAACGCAGCACTGAGGGCGGCAGTGATCTCGGCTGGCGCGGTGCCAAAGACTCATGCGAGGGGCGAGACACACAGGACGTCCAGGAAGGGCTCTCAAGTTATAGTGTTCACGTCAGACGTGAGCAATAAGCTAGGAGCAGCTGCAGAGCTCCACATTGCACTCCACTTCTGCCGAAGAAAACTCGTACCAGAACAGCCTGGAGCGGAATCAGAAAGGCCATCTGAATCCATCTCCTGCAACCTGCTGGACAGGGACCAGGAGCCTTCGGACTGCTCTGACGACAAGAATTCGGTGAGAAGGTCAAAAATTAAGAACATGGGGAACACATATTCACAAGAACAATTAGAGGTTATGTCAGCCTTACAAGGCATGACAGAGGCGTACACAGAGGGGATTTCTAAGAAAGAGCTCAAAGAATTATTGCTATGGGTGAGATTTAATTATCCATTTTCAGAGACACGCTTGTTATTTGAACGGGGTTTCTGGCAAGAAGTTAATAGACACATATATCTTTTAGCCACAAAAAAGGATGAGACGGCTTTAAAACTGCTGTCTCCGGCAAGAACCATGGTAGAGGCTATCTCGACTAAGTCTCGGAGATCAGCCAGACAATTACTTGCTACAACTCCCACAGAGGCAAAGGGGGGAGGACGAGGCTCGAAGCAGAGCTTGGCTCTAATCCCAGTTAGCCCAGGGGAGACAGCTCCCAAGGGAGGGGAGCAGGCAGAAATGTCATTGCTTCCAGCCCCATCATCCCAAAAGTCCAAGAGACCTCCAAAACGCCCTGACACCCCAGAAACTGAAGGGGGCTCAGGCTCCGATTCAGATGGAGATACGATCCCAATCCCAGATGAACTAAGGTTTTCACCTAGCAATATTGAGGAGTCGGGACACCCCTTGTGGACGGTCTCTCTCGATCCGCGGGAGCCAGAGGGAAATGGGATGAAAAAAGCAGCAGAATCGGAAAGGGGGGTCCAAGGGGGATTGGAAGGAGACGGGGAAACGCTTTCTCGCAGCAAGCGCGGCTGCGCAACAGCGATGGTCATGGATAGCGGGGGGAGCACGGAAGCAGTGGGGGACACGGGTTTGCTTGCGAGTTTTGCAAACGCAGCACTGAGGGCGGCAGTGATCTCGGCTGGCGCGGTGCCAAAGACTCATGCGAGGGGCGAGACACACAGGACGTCCAGGAAGGGCTCTCAAGTTATAGTGTTCACGTCAGACGTGAGCAATAAGCTAGGAGCAGCTGCAGAGCTCCAAGCGGCACCCATAGGTAGACGTAGGAGATGCGCGGTGATGATGCAGGACCCGGAAGTCGAGCCTCGGCGATCCGCTCGCATCGCGGAGCAAATGCAGGCACAGGCGGGGCGAGGGCTGTACGCACGGGCCGAGGGCGTGAATACAGCATCAGAGGAGGAGGAGAGAGAGTCAGGAACAGACACTAGGGAGGAGACATCAGACGCGGAGCGGGACAGAGACAGTGACATCAGTCCAGGGGAGACAGGAAGCATTCCCAAAAGCGCGCATGCGCGGAAGTCGCGAACGAGACACGGTCGGAAGCGTGTCTGATCCCCTGTGACATCTCAGGCGAGGAGGGACCGTTCTCGGAGTTCCACATCCCGAGGCTCCACCCCTTCTCCGGTTCCGGTCTCTTCGATCTCAATCCCTGTGGTTCAAACCTCTCCAGCCTCAGGGGGAGGTTCATGTATTCAACCTCCACTGCTAGTTCAGTCAAAACTCATGCAAGCTCGGTTCCAACCTTCACAACTGCTGCACTCAGTCGACACGGCTGAGGAGCCGATCGAGTTCGTGACGTCATCACGGTTGTCCAAGCAGATGACAGCGCCTCCTCATGGGGGGATGACTGAAGCACATCAAGAAGAATTGTCCACAGACTCAAGCACAAGTGCAGACACCAAAACCACTAAGACCGATTTGCACATGGTGCGGAAGAGGAAGGCACTCTGTGAAAGAATGTTATTCTCAGACAGATGTGGAAGGAAATCCTTTACCACATCCGGGAAATGGAAAAAGGAGCGCGCAGACAGATCGCCAGCGCGCAACGACACAAGTGTTGGCGATGACACAAGAGCAAACAAGACAGTCATCGGAGAACATCAAGCAGACACCCTCAGCAAAGTCCTCAGCAGACTTCCCAGCAACCCAGACATCCTTCCACCAGGAGCACAGTGCACATTGGCAGCTTCCAAATTAGTATGTTTCTTGGATGAAAGTCATGCAGAGATACCAACAGGTGTCCATGGAAATTCATACAAGAAGCAGGATTTTTTAATAGTTGGACAAGACAAAAGTAGCATCCTTGGTCTCATTGTTTATCCGACCATTGTTTCAGCAGATAAAAATACAGAATTAACAGTTTTGGCAAAAGCTCTTTGTCGATCATTGATTGTGGTGGAGAACACTGAAGTTGTGAGAGCTTTCACTTTGCCACCACACGCCATTGAGCAAATCATGTCAATTTTCGATGAAGAAGGGCATCCACTGAAGGAGCATGTTGAAATATCATACTACATGGATAAAACACATAGGTCGAGATTGACCCACACTGACATGCCAGTTGACTTGTGGAGACAGAACAATAGCAGTCAGAGGAATGCTTGATACAGGAGCAGATGTTACAGTAATATCATACATTTTTTTGGCCACGTGATTGGGGCTTGATTGTACCCTTGGGATCTCTCTCAGGCATAGGGGGAGCTTCTCTGTGTTTGCAGAGTGAAAATTCCATCGTTGTTACAGGGCCAGGAAACAAGACGGCGATCATTTGTCCTTTTGTTGTGCAAAAGCCAATCACAGTCTGGGGAAGGGATCTTTTGGCTCAATGGGGCACGAAGATAGAGGTGGATTTTTACCTTGTATCAAAATGGCGGACTACCGAGGTGGGGTTCCAGATGTGTGGCCCAGGATGGAAGTGGACTCCCTGATGGAATGGGAGGTTCCCACACAGGGGTGTTTAATGCGGGGGTGGATCCCAACACAGGGAGAGGACCCAATGAGAGAACGGGGAGTGGGAGCGAACTCAACATGATGGTCCTCCTCACGGGGTGGACGCCATTTTCTGAGCAGTACGAAGGGGATATAAGGATTGAGGGACAATGGAACTGGGGTCAGGGTAAGATCCAGAGCAGTATGGACAGTACAGGGCTGGAAAGGGGATAGAAAAGGAGGGGAGATGGCAGACGGCAGGTGGCTTGCCTGTGCCTCATTGCAAGTTCCATCTCCTGTCCTGTTCTCAGGATCATTTGGGTTAGGGATGCGGGGGGGGGGGGGGGGGCACAAAAAGGGAGACAGTCATCGGAGAACATCAAGCAGACACCCTCAGCAAAGTCCTCAGCAGATTTCCCAGCGACCCAGACATCCTTCCACCAGGAGCACAGTGCACATTGGCAGCTTCTAAATTAGTATGTTTCTTGGATGAAAGTCATGCAGAGATACCAACAGGTGTCCATGGAAATTCATACAAGAAGCAGGATTTTTTAATAGTTGGACAAGACAAAAGTAGCATCCTTGGTCTCATTGTTTATCCGACCATTGTTTCAGCAGATAAAAATACAGAATTAACAGTTTTGGCAAAAGCTCTTTGTCGATCATTGATTGTGGTGGAGAACACTGAAGTTGTGAGAGCTTTCACTTTGCCACCACACGCCATTGAGCAAATCATGTCAATTTTCGATGAAGAAGGGCATCCTTTGAAGGAGCATGTTGAAATATCATACTACATGGATAAAACACATAGGTCGAGATTGACCCACACTGACATGCCAGTTGACTTGTGGAGACAGAACAATAGCAGTCAGAGGAATGCTTGATACAGGAGCAGATGTTACAGTAATATCATACATTTTTTTGGCCACGTGATTGGGGCTTGATTGTACCCTTGGGATCTCTCTCAGGCATAGGGGGAGCTTCTCTGTGTTTGCAGAGTGAAAATTCCATCGTTGTTACAGGGCCAGGAAACAAGACGGCGATCATTTGTCCTTTTGTTGTGCAAAAGCCAATCACAGTCTGGGGAAGGGATCTTTTGGCTCAATGGGGCACGAAGATAGAGGTGGATTTTTACCTTGTATCAAAATGGCGGACTACCGAGGTGGGGTTCCAGATGTGTGGCCCAGGATGGAAGTGGACTCCCTGATGGAATGGGAGGTTCCCACACAGGGGTGTTTAATGCGGGGGTGGATCCCAACACAGGGAGAGGACCCAATGAGAGAACGGGGAGTGGGAGCGAACTCAACATGATGGTCCTCCTCACGGGGTGGACGCCATTTTCTGAGCAGTACGAAGGGGATATAAGGATTGAGGGACAATGGAACTGGGGTCAGGGTAAGATCCAGAGCAGTATGGACAGTACAGGGCTGGAAAGGGGATAGAAAAGGAGGGGAGATGGCAGACGGCAGGTGGCTTGCCTGTGCCTCATTGCAAGTTCCATCTCCTGTCCTGTTCTCAGGATCATTTGGGTTAGGGATGCGGGGGGGGGGGGGGGAGCACAAGAACTGGGGAGAAACATCAGAACTTTCAACACTGGAAACAGCCTCATAAATCAAATGAAAAGTAGTATAAAACTTGGCAACTTTTAACACCCCTTGGGTTTGCAAAAAATAAAGTCTTTCCCCAACCGCATCCCAAAATGCCAACTGGCAACCAGAATTGACAGAAACATCTGGAAAGTCTTTAAACAGCCAATGAACAAAAGACTTTAAACTCCCCTTATGAAAAATTTTTCCCTCTAAAACCAGAACTTCCTAACTCAAATGTGGAAGGGGCTAACAGCGGGCCTGTTAGCTAAAGGAGCGAGAAGAAGCTGAGAAGAAAGAAGAAGCTGATAAGGAACTCCCTCCAAAGCTGTAACCAAGGAGACCAAGAGAACTGAGGAACTGAAGAAAGATAAGAAGAGAACTTCACAGCTGCACAAAGTATTTTTAGAAAGTTAATTAAGTCACTGTAACTTTTCACCAATGGTGTTATATTGATTTATTGTGTCCAATAGTTAGGGTAGAAGAAACATAAACAATCAGAAAGTGTATAAAAGGTCAGCCATGTTCGATAATAAAGAGTTGCCATCTGAAACTGCTTGTGGTCTCTGCTTCATGTCATGACCACCTCGACAGCAACACTCAAACATATACCTCCCTCTCAACCTTGAAAAACAGATTCCCCATGGCTGCCTCTGATGAAAAGGGATCGCCCACCCACAGGACTAAATCACCACCAACCAGCCTGAACCCTGGGCAGTTGCCCACTAACTCACTCTCCAGCGGGTCCGGGTGCAGGTCTCCTAGAATGTCCTGCCCGTGTTATTAGCTGAGCCGGTCCTTGAGCCACACAGAGGGTGCTGGGTCTCCCTTCATCAAGTCCTGATAAAACTCAGGCCTCGCTTTCAGGGCTGCGGTTGACCTGAAGGCGTCTTCTTTTCCGACGATGATGGACCAGCTGATTCATTGCCAGAGTTGCTGTTCAGAAACTCTGAAAAGGGGTCCCTGTTTGGGCACCACTTGAAGCGGGAATTATATATGGGGCGAAAGGGGTGGATCTGAGGGTCAAGGGCCAATGGGAACAGGGAAAAGTGGTGCAGGGGAGGGGCAGTGAACCAGGGGAACCAATGAGATAACAGGGGCGGAGCATTGCGACAAACTGGGGCCAGTGGGGATCAGCATAGGAAAGAATATTCTAGGGGGAATACAAATATGGAGAAAGGGGGCTGGACAGGGGTGACATCACCTAGGTGAACCAATAGAACTTGAAACATTAACATGAGCCTGCAGAGGCCTATGGGAGGGAGGCTCTTCTCACCTTAACCTTAGAGGGGTGTTTCTTTCTGCCCTTCCAGGGCTCAAGTGTTAGAGTCCTAGTGGTAGGCCTCCAAGCCTCCACACCAACATAGTCCCTCCCCTGGTGGGCCCACTCACAAGCTGTGACAAAATGTTGTCCTCCACACACTCTAAAAACTTCCCAGACTGCCTCTCTTCTGTTTTATTATGTTCCCAGCAGATGTCTAGCAGGTTAAAGTCACCTACAAGAACAAGGGCTGGTGATCCTGAAACATTCTCCAGCTGCTTGTAGAATAAGTTGTTTACCTCTACTTCCTGGTTTGATGGACGATAAAAGACTCCCAGTAGGATGTCAGCCTTGTTGGCCTTCCCCTTAATTCTTACCCATAGTCATTCAACTTCATCATCATAAGTTTCAATTCTCATGCTCTCTAAAGTTTCCCTAGTATAAAGGGCCACCCCTCCACCTCTTTTCCCTCTCCTGTCTCTTTTGAAAAGCTAATGACGACTACATCATAGCTTTGGTGTTGTACCATGGCTTCCAGCTCATTTGTTACCCATGTTGCGTGCATTAATATACATGCACATCAGCTGGGCTACTGATTTCACCCCTAACTCAGGCTGACCATCCTTGGGCCTGCTTCCAGAGAGCGTAGCTGCATCCCCTTCCCCCTTCAAATCTAGTTTAAAGCCCTCTCAATGAGTTCCACCAGTTCATGAGCTAAAAGCCTTCTGCCCTTTACAGAGAGATGGAGCCCATCCAGTCCCAACAGGCCAGGTGCTGTAAAAGTTGCCCCATGATAAAAAAATCCAAAATTCTACTGATGACATGAACCCTTGAGCCACTTGTTGATAATGTGGGCTCTTCTATTCCTTTCATTGTTTTTCTCTGCCATCAAAAGGGACTGAACAGAATACTACCTGTGCTCCTGCCCTATTAACCACTTGACCCAGTGCCCTAAAGTCCCTTTTAATTGCCCTGATGCTCCTCTTTTCAGTCTCATCACTGCCAGCTTGGAGTATCAGCAGTGGGTAATAATCAGAGGGCTGAATCAGCCCAGGGAGTCTCTTGGTAATATCCCATACCCAGGCCCCAGGGAGGCAGCAGACCTCCCTGTGGGATGGGTCTGGTCAACATATGGGGCCCTCTGTTCCCTTCAGAAGGGAGTCACCTACTACAATTACCCTTCTTTTCTTTTGAACATTAGAGGTGGTTATCTGTCTGAGAGATTAAGTGTAATTGGAAGGCTTACTGGGCAGATCATTTTCTTCTATGTCATCTGGCTGACCATCTGGATCCAGGGCCTCATACCTATTCTGAAGTGGCACCCGAATGTAGCCATGATATTTTATGAAAAATCCTTTGCTAGGATTTTTCTCCTATTCTAGCTGAGAAGCCTCAGAAAAGAAATGTAAACAATTAACTATCTGATGGCTGTGGAATGTGGTCTGGACATTGCTTACCAACAGGTGCATCTGTGATTGGTCAATGTGAGTTGTTTCTACTTAATAACCAATCAAAGATGTAGCTGCATCGGACTCTGAGAGTCACAAGCCTTTGTTATCATTCCATTCCTGTTCTTTCTAGCCTTCTGATGAATCCTTTTCTCTCTATTCTTTTAGTATAGTTTTAGTATATCATTTTAATATAATATATACCATAATATAATAAATCAGCCTTCTGAAACATGGAGTCAAGATTCAGATCTCTTCACTCATCCCGGGAGCCCCTGTCAGTTCAACCATACCCGGGTAGGTGGTGGGGGTCAGGAGGAATTTTTATTACCTCCCTGAGTAGGGAAGAGAGCAAGGAGGACAGAGTAGCAGGCACATGTGCTGAAATGACTGCATCCTCCATTCCCTGTCCTCCTGCTCAAGGGGGAGAGATTAGAAGAGTCCGAATTAAAGTTGAGCCCAGGTAGGAGATAAGGTTGGGAAACATATGTTTTAAAATTATATTTTTATTTCTTGTTATCTTAATTCTGTTTTTGATTGGCAATAAATTCACTTAATATCCCCAAGTTGAGTCTGTTTTCCCTGTGACAGTAATTGGTGAGTGATGTCTCCCTGCCCTTACCTGCACCCATGGGCCTTTTGTTATATTTTCTCTTCCTTGTCCAGTTGGGGAGGGGGAGTGATAGAGCAGCCTAGTGGGCACCTAACATCCAGCCAAGGTCAACCCACCACAGACTTCCTGATGAAGCCCACCGAAACCCAGGCTAGCTCTGTACACTCCGATAGCCACGACAGGAGTGGGGAACAGCTGGGGACTGGGGTTTGCCCACAGCTGAACCTGAAGAGCTGCAAGCTCTACAGTGCACGCTGTTACAGCCACAGCAGGGACCAAGCGAAGGAGGAGGCTCTTTGTCTTGAGGTTCCACAGGGAAATTTTATTCCATGTGAAGGGGGTAAGGCAGAAGAGAGCCCCAAGCACCTCAGTGCAAGGGGTTAAATACAGCTACAAACCACGGGGTGGATACAGAAAATCAACCAATAGGGGGATTTCAAGGGTGGAGCAAGGGGATTACATCAACACTGTGGGACCAATCAGGATAGGGGGAGGAGAGGGGAAGGTCACATGTGCCAATGGGGGGGCGTCATGGATTAGGGGATTTCCAAGTGGATGTTTCAATCAGGGATTGGCCCAGGGGGTGAGTGGCAGGGGACATTCAGGGAAAAGGGGCAGGGTCACCTTGACAGGCAGGGAAAGAGGGGCAGGGTCACCTTGACAGGCAGGGAAAGAGAGGCAGGGTTGCCTTGATAGGCAGGGAAGGGACTAGAACAAAGGGAGGGGAATAGCTTGAGGGACAGCTCTAAGGGAGGGTAAAACTTAGGGAAAAAAACAACTTGGGGAAAGCATGGGGGGATAATAGAATGAACCATTTAACAATAATTTAATGAAATAAACATGAACTGCAACAACTTCCCTTCTAAACTCCATACTTTCTGTGACAAACACACAGTTTTGTACAGATCTAATCAGGTAACATCTGGTATCTGAATGTACAATGTTTAAAATCTCTTAATGCAACTTTTGCTCAGAAGGAATATATTCAGTGTTCCTATTTTGAACAACACTCTTCTGAAACACCTAATAGCAATTAAAGCAAAAATTATGTACTTTAATTCCTTAAAATGTATCAGTAATTACAGAATCACAAAATATACTGATTTGGAAGAGACCCACAAGGATCATCGAGTCCAGCTCCCTGCCCTGCACAGCACTAGCCCCAGGAGTCACACCATATGCTGTGCCAAAGAGTCTTGTCCAAATGCTTCTTGAACTCTGTCAGGCTTGGTGCTGCAACCACTTCCCTGCAGAGCCTGTTCCAATGCCCAACCATCCTCTGGGTGAAAAACCTTTTCCTAATATCTAACCTAAACCTCCTCTGGCACCTTACCTAGAAAGATTTCTAAAGTACTTACTGACAACTTACAACTCTGAGGATAGATGTTGCATAGTTAAAACTGTGGACTACTTTGTAGAAAGTTGTACTGTAAATCTTCACATACCTCTACAGAAGAGTAATGATTAAAACCTTTTATTAATGCCTTATTGTAGATACTTTACAGGAATTTCATTGCTCCAACTTCTATTAAATCATTTAAGGAAATTAAATATTTAAACAAAGATTTCTTCAGACTACCAGTGAGCTTCTTAGTCATTACCTCCCCTGTAACAACAAAAAGATTATAACAAAAGATACACAAGAGACATGAAAGGATTACCTTTATCAAAAAAAAATATGAAAACAAAGACACAAGGAGAAATTGAGGGCAGATGTAGTGGCTATCTGAATTCAGCAGTACTTACTAGGAATTTGTTTTAAATTTTTAAGTGGAAGATCTATTGATAATTTCTGGAAGTAAATCCATAGATATTATTTTATCCAGCCACCCTTTAATGATTTGGTTGAGTGTGAGAAATATTTTTAAAATGTGAAAACAAAACATTATCTTACAACAAGTATGAACTTTAATGTTGTAAGCACTGAATGAAAAATAACTATGCAGTTAGGGTGGTCCTTCAGCTTATGCTTTGTAATCATAAAGCTTGAGGAAACCTAGGAAATACAGGTGGGAGGAAAAAAACAGACCATTGTCATTTCAGACCAGCTCATATTTCTAATGCCTCAGAGACAACAGATTGTAACTAAACTCAGCAATTGGAAGAGACAAAAAACCAAACCAAACAAAAAAGTGCCCTTGCAAGGAGGCCATATTTCACCTGCACACCTTGGGCACAAAAAGTAACAGCAAATAGACAAAATGTGGTTGCTTTTAAAGGTGAATACTAATATGGATTTCAGATAGTTAAACTATATTGAAGTAAGAACGTTTACTTTACTGAGACTGCAAAGGCCAGTTTAGAGATTCAGAAAAATGAATGTTTATTCAAAGGTTTCCCACAAATGACATATGCAAATCTTACTCAGGTGTATTGGTTTTGCATGACCTGGTTTTTGGTAGCAGGAGGCCACAGAAGTGGCTTCTATGAGAAGCTCCTAGAAGCTTCCAGCATGTCCCTGATGGCTCTGAAGATGGACGTGCCGCTGGCCAAGGCTTGGCCAATTAGAAATGATAGTAATGCCTCTGTGATAACATATTTAAGAAGAAAATAAAAAAAAAAGTTGTGATGCAGTTGTAATTTTCCAGACAGAAAAGAGCAGTGTGAGAATATGAGAGGAGAACAACATGCAGACACTAAGGTCAGTGAAGAAGGAGGGGGAAGAGGTGCTCCAGGTGCCGGAGCTGAGATTCCTCACCGTGGTGAAGCAGGCTGTCCCCCTGCAGCCCATGGAGGACCACAGGGGATGCAGAGATCCACCCACAGCCCCTGGAGGAGGAGTCCACACTGCAACAGGTGGATGCCTGGAGGAGGCTGTGATCCTGTGGGAGACCCATGGAAAGAGGGGCCCTGCTCCCAGGCTGGAGCAGCCTGTCCTTGAAGGACTGCACCCTGTGGAAGATTGACCCATGCTGCAGCAGTCTGAGGAGGACTGTTGCCCATAAGAGGGATTCACGTTGCAGCTGGTCACAGGGAGCTGCTGCTCATGAGATGGACTCAGGCTGGAGAAGTTCATGGAGAACTGTCTCCAGTGGGAGGGACCCCATGGTCTCACAGGGGAGGGACTCCTCTCCCTGAACAGTGGAAGAAAACCCCCATTCCCTGCCTCCATGTACCACTGGGGTAGGCGGTAGGGCTGGGAAGGAGGGAGGGATGAGGGGAAGGTGTTTTTAAGGGCTTATTTTACTTCTCATTATCCTGTTCTGATTTTATTAGCAATAAATTCACCTTATATCTCCAAGTGGAGACTGTTTTACCCTTGATGGTATTTAATGAGTGATCTCTCTCCCAATCCTTATCTCAACCCATGAACCATTTGTTAAAATTTTCTATCTTGTGTCCAGCTGCAGAGGGGTGAGTGAAAGGCTTTCGTGGGTACCTGGCATCCAGCCAGCGTCAAACCATCACATCAGGCTAATAAGACAGAAAGGTAAATGTGTATTGCAATATGTACCTTGGCCGCAATACATGTTTTCAAATAAGTTATATCACTTAACAGTTAAAAGGACAAAAAATGTGCACAGATTCACACTGATGTATAATTAGCTTAAAGGTAAAGTACTGTGCTGATTTGGGCTGGATTAGAGTTGATTTTCTTCATAGTAGTTGGTATGGGGATATGTTTTGGATTTGTGCTGGAAACAGTGTTGATAACACAGGGATGTTATAGTTATTGGTGAGCAGTGCTTTCTACAGCATCAAGGCCTTTCCTGTTTCTCACACTACACTTTGAAATTGCCCAATCCTGAACTCTTTAAAGATGTCTCTTAAAAAGTGGCCAGCACTGATGAACCCCAGTACCTTCAAAAGCAGATTCCTAGGAGACCTTACTAACTGGCTCCTTTAGCAGCCTGAAATCTGCTCTCCCCACATCCAGGGTCAAAGTTTCACTGGCAGTTTTTCTTCTGCCATTGTCAACAATTTGAAACTCAACTACTTTGTGGTCATTGTGACCAAGACAGCCATCAATCACCACTTTACCTGAGTCCCTTTCTGTTTACAAACAGATCTAGGAGGGCATCTTAGTCAGTTCCCTTAGTATCTGCACCAAGAAGTTATCTTCAATGTGCTTCAGAAATTTCCTGGACCTGTTTGTGTCTGCTGTATGATGTTCCCAGTTGATGTCTTGGAATTTAAAATCACCCATTCTTTGATTTATTTTATTTTTTTTTTTTTTTACTGCTCCTTGTTTATGTAGTTGCTTCCTTTCCCTTAAAGGTGGATTGTCACAATGTCCTAGTAGAGTTTTTGCTACTGTCAGAAGGTACCTGTCCTAAAAGTCTTATACACCTAAATGTATCAGCCCAAAATGGGTAGGAGTTTCCCTCCCTGGTTAAGAAAGCCAGGTCTCAAATGAAAAAATGTCACTGACCTAGGTCTGCATCTGTGGGCACAAATAATGGTGTGTAGGGCTGATGAAGCCGTGATCCAGACAAGGGGAGCTGAGCTGCTCCCCAACCTTGTGCAATGAGTGTATTTTGCACTGGACAATGATAAGACACCTGAGGTCCATCTGAACCCATCATCCTAGTGCTTGTTTATTGACATGATGGGATGTAATTTGCAAAACCTTCTCCTGTTAGACTAGCTTTGGCTTTAGCACTAGTTCGTCTTGAAGGCAGACAGTAATAATGTCAGGATCAATGAATTAGGCTATCTTATTCGGCACAGGAAAACCAAGAGGCAAAAAAGGGACTCTACACTCTTTTTGTACTCATGCTGCCTTCATTTTGAAAGCTGTGAAATAAATGTCTGTGGTTCCAGAAATTAACTGAATCCTAGCATAAGCCCAGCACTGCACATGTAGCATCTCCTGTAGCTTCTTCTGTGTTTATGGGAGAACTAGTAATTTCACAGGTATCTAGATGTAAGACTCCTTCAAGATTTCAATTTAAAAATGTTCCATAGAAGTACTTCTTAATAAGCATTCTTGCCTACTCTCTATTTATAGGCTTAAAAATTTGTTTTCTATCTGCCTATTCAAACCAGAGAACAGATCATTACCTCCAAAACCCATCTGTCTTATTGGGTGAATTGTTTTTGCATTATATGAGGCTTTTACCTTCTGAAGGAATGCAAACTGCCTTTCTGGAGTGAATTTATTCCTGTCCAGCTTTACTACATGATTCTGCGAGACAAGCCAGAAAAAATAGTACAGCCCTAAAGACTTGAAAAAACATTGAACACTGAGAAACTTGATTCTCAACCTGTTCCACTGCTTTAGTTCAACAGGTTATGAAGTCTCATTTTTTAGGGCTACTTCAAAATATCAAGGATTAATGTTTGGCTCTTCTGCAGATATCAACTCTTGGCTTGAAGATTTGGACTGCTTTTTAGCCTTGTAATCAGTGACAAGGGTTGCTTGTTTTGTAACTTCACCTCAATTCAACTATTTGCTGATTTTAGTTAAGCTTTTTAATATGCTTCCTCTTCTTTCATTCTTGTTCATAGAAGTATGTGTTATCCTTTTAAATATATTTAATGCAATTTTAGAAGTCAGTTGTCATGCATGAAAAACTTTGTGAATAAAACCAGTTTTGACAATCTAAATGTTCACAGTGAGTGATGCTGTGCCAAGTGTCCTAGTTGATCACATAACTGAAGAATTTGTTTAGATATTGAGGTATATCACCATAGAAGATAGATGCTTTTACTATTAATAGGACCAAAATGTGCACTGTGTGTGATTGCTTTCAAGATCTTAAATTAATATTACCATACCAGCTTTTGGCTTAGTCTGATTTTAAAAGTTAATAATAAATTAAGATTGTGGTGATAGTTTAATTCTTATCAGATTTCTTTCCACATGCTTCTGCCTTCCTGTTGTAGTCCTGAAACAACTGCGCTCAGCGTGTCCTAAGTAGGCATTTCTCTGGTGTAAGGAGTCCAAATGCAGAATACCCAGATGCTAAATATCTTCCTGCAGTAGCTGAAAAGCACAACATGTGCTGAAAAGCACATTCTTCATCTCTGGTCCTGTCTTGACTGGGCCAAGGGCTACCACATGAGCGATCTCCTGCTTAATCTGGGCAAAAGCTTGTTGCTGTTCAGGGCCCCAGTGGAACTTGTTCTTCTTGCGGGTGACCAGGTAAAAAGGGCTCACGATCTGACTGTACTCGCGAATGTGCATTCTCCAAAAGTCTATGTCACCTAGGAAAGCTTGTGTTTCCTTCCTGCTGGTCAGTGGAGACATCGCAGTGATCTTGTTGATGACCTCAGTTGGAATCTGACGCCATCCGTCTTGCCACTTTACTGCCAGGAACTGGATCTCTCGGGCAGGTGCCTTGACTTTGCTCTTCTTGATGGTGAAGCTGGCTTCCAGCAGAATCTGGATGATCCTCTCTCCTTTCTCAAATACTTCCATTGCCGTGTTCCCCCACACAGATGTCATCGATGTACTGCAGGTGTTCCGGAGCTTCACCCTTTTCCTGTGCAGCCTGGATCAGTTCATGGCAGATGGTGGGGCTGTGTTTCCACCCCTGGGGCAGTCGCATCCAGGTGTACTGCACGCCCCTCCAGGTGAAAGCAAACTGAGGTCTGCATTCTGTTGCCAGAGGAATGGAGAAAAACACATTAGCAATGTCAACAGTGGCATACCACTTTCCTGCCTTGGACTCCAGCTCGTACTGGAGTTCCAGCATGTCCAGCACAGCAGCACTCAGTGGTGGAGTCACTTCATTCAAGCCACGATAGGCCACAGTCAGTCTCCATTCTCTGTCAGATTTGTGCACAGGCCAGATGGGACTGTTGAAGGGTGAGTGGGTTTTGCTGACCACCCCTTGGCTATCCAGTTCGTAGATCATTTTGTGGATGGGAATCATGGCATCCCAATTCAATTGATACTGCCGGCGGTGCACCATCAAGGTGGCAATTGGCACTCATTGCTCTTCCACCTTCAGGAGTCCTACTGCAGATGGGTTTTCTGATAGTCCAGGCAAGGTGTTCAACTGCTTAATATTCTTGGCTTCTACAGCAGCTATGCCAAAAGCCCATCTGAGTCTCTTTGGGTCTTTGTAATAGCCATTCTGGAGGAAGCCTATGCCTAAAATGCACGGGGCCTTTGGGCCAGTCACAATAGGATGTTTCTTCCACTCTTTCCCAGTCAGGCTCACCTCGGCTTCCAACAGGGTCAATTGTTGTGATCCCCCCCATCACCCCAGCAATGGAAACAGGTTCCGCCCCCACCTGTCCCGATAGTATCAGGGTACACTGCGCACCAGTATCAACTAAGGCATCGTATTTTTGTGGCTCTGATGTGCCAGGCCATTGGATCCACACTGTCCAGATGATCTGGTTTTCCCGTGCCTCTTCCTGGCTAGAGGCAGGGCCCCTTTAACCCTGGTTATTATTTCTTTCCTGGGTATACATACTAGAGGTTCCTTCAAGGGGATCTGACAGATCATACCCGACAGCTCGGTCATGGGAGGCTGAGGCTACCTTCATTTTACTGGAATTCCCTTGGTGCGTGTTTCCCTCTTTGAGTTGATGCACCTGTGCTGCCAGGACAGAAGTAGGTTTTACATCCCACCTTCTCGTGTCTTCCCCATGGTCACGCAGAAAGAACCATAGGTCAGCCCATGGGGTGTACCCTCTCTCTCTAGCTGGGGGACATTGGGCTCTGACTTTGGGGCCTGTGATTCGCACTGGTGCCATATGGGACATGTTCCTCCTGACCTCCTCTCTCACCACCTCCCCTATCTCCTCTTTGAGTTCCTTAACCATGGCAGAGACATGAGCCTGCATCAAGCCATTGATCATACTCTCATAATTTCTAAGCTTGTTGGCAACAGAACCCACTGTCTCTTGGTTGGTATCAGCATCAATCATTGCAAGGAAGGTGGTGTATTGAGATGGCCCTAGATTTGCCAGACTCCACAATATTTGCCCTGTACACCTGACCTTGTCAGGGTCATTGTCATGCTGTCCATCCCTCCCAAAGAGTACCTCCAATACTGCCACTTCTCTCAGCTGTTGAATCCCTTCCTCAAGGGTCTTCCAGCGCATTCTATGGTGGTGCTCCTGCATTCTCTCCCTGTGGACAAACCTCTCTCTGACACTCATTAAAAGTCGCTCCCAGAGGGAAAGGAACCCTGGCTCCCTTACAAAAACCTGATTCATACCTGAGTCCTGGGTTAAGGGCCCCAAATTCCTTGCCTCACCACCACCCAGCTGGATGCCTGTACCCATAAGGTCCCAGACCCAAAGTAGCCAGGTTGTATAAGCCTCACGTCCCCATCATACAATGTCTTTGTGCAGATTACGGAGACTTTCGTACCTCAGGGGCTCGGTGATGGTTGCAACCTCTGGCTCCCCTGTGGGTTGTAAGGGCCCTCCCTTATCTGGGTGCTCTGATTTCGTCTTAGATCTCCTTATTTCTACAGGGGCAACTGTTGCTGGCTGTGACTGCCTTTGCAGTTCAGCTGGAACCTGGACAGTTGTAACATCTGTGGGTTCCACTGCTGCACTATTAGACTCTCCCTCTTCGAGGCAGGGGGAGAGTTTCTCACCATCTGGGGAAATGTACTCCTTCAGCATCTCACGCATCTCCTTCACCAGACCCCCCACCCAATCTGGGTAGTTCATATCTGGGGTGGGCTGTGGGGCAGGGGCAGGCTTTGGGGCAGCAGCATCCCTAGTCTCTGGTGTCATGTCTGGTTCTAGGGTAGGTGTCAGGATGGTTATCCAGGTTAATCTTCCCTTATCTCTAAATGCTAAATAGAACAAGCCTATCAGCAACACCAGCTACTGTATGATATCATTAGTATTTAGAGTGGATCTGAACCCTTCAAAAACTGGTGGGGCAGACCCAAAGAGATGGTTAAAGGGTTGGGAGAAAATTTCCCCCGCTGTCATTTCCTTACAGCAGGTGCCATTATTAAAGTAACGCCAAAAACATACAGTTAGTGTGTGATAGCTGTGAATCCATGTGCCTGCTTTCCAGAGGAAGATAAAAATCCATGAATTCCTCACCTTATTCACCCATAAAACAAACTGTTTAACAGCCACAGTAGCCTTGCTTATAGGACCCATGTTTAGATAAGGGCCTGCAAATGGGAGAAATACAGCCATGATCACGTGCCACACAAACCAGGGTAAACTGGACCACATGGTGTCACTTACTGACGTTTCTATAGCAGCAGCCAAAAATTAGATTACTCAAGAACTGTTATTCCCTTTTTGTTCTTATGCCCTCGAGCCCTACATCGGGGGCCAAAATCTATCTTAGTTCGGAAAGACAGGTGTCTGATAAGGAAGGCAGAAGCCTCCCCTGAAATGGAAAAATGCAAACCCCCTTCCTCCGAATTGTTATAAATTTGAAATTAAGGGGGGCTCTCAGGCAAAGATATGGGAGCAGGAATAGAAGTTCTTTATTAGGGAAGAAAATAAAAAGATAAAATAAACAGTGCAGTAGACCAAAACAACACTGACGGAGTCAGAATACGGCCTGACACACTGTTGGTCAGGGTGTTGGTAGCAGTCCAATTGGAATTGTGGCTGCAGTCCTCCTGGAGTGTCAGGTGTGGTTCTGTCGGAGCAGTGATCTTGTAGAAGGGGGTAGTCTTCCTCTGAAGATTTAGTGGAAGATGCAGCTGTTCCTCTGGGAAATCCCATGGAGAAGCCATGCTGGTGTTCCAGAAACTCAAGATTACATTTGGGTAGGAATGATTGGCTCCTCCCTATGGGCGGAGCATCTCACAATGGGATGCTATAGTTCTTATCAGTCATGCAGTGACATTCAATAGCCTATTATCAGCAGATGTCTCCCCTGAGGGAGGATTGGTTTGTGGAAGAGATAAGGAAAACTGCCCAATTAACAGAAGACAACTGCCATACAGATGGCAAATAGAATACAATTTGCTTGGCAATCTAGGACAACAGCTAAGTTACTAGCTATCATCCTAGTATTGTGTCTTCACCATATTTAGTTTTTCTATTTGAAAATCATTCCATACACAAATGAAATTAATATTGCTTGAAGTATGTGTGCTGTGATCCTGACCAAAGGTACTAGAAGGCTGGGAATAATCCAGAAGAATTCTTTGGTTCAGAGACAGAAATAATGAATTCAAAATGCTAACTATGTTATTTCAAAGTCACTGAATATACAATAGGGTAAAAAAATCTAAACCTACATGGATTAGACCTGACTTTGTGGCCACATTTCTCTCTGACTTTGTACTGAAACTTCTGTGGTGTATAAAAGGTGTAAATCAGGTAAGAATTAACCTGTGAAAGGTGGTTTATGTGAGGGCCAGGCAGCAGATACATTTCCTTGTGGAAGATGAAGTCTTAAATGGAGTTAATCTCTAAGGAAGTGTGAGAAATGATGCTCACTTTTTAAATTTCAAAGGTTTACTAAACCTTAACAAAATACAACAAAGGACTGAATAAGGAAAATTTGCAGCACTGGGAACATGGAACTAAACCGCCATGTGTCTCCGTCTCTCTGGGTGCC